>NW_012152063.1:6933525-6934693 GCF_000956105.1 Propithecus coquereli
TCCACAAGGAAGAAATGAAGTCAATCCAAGATCAAGTGGCAATCAAAAAATCACAGGATGTACACAGAGGTTTCTTTAAAATATGGGTTTTATCGTGGAGATGCAAATGAGCATAAATGTTCGTGTCTTTTATGCATGGGAACCCCAGACAGTAATTACAGGAAAACTTTAGTCTTGAAATTTCATTGAAAATCCAATCATACAGCAATACAATAATAGTAGGGGACCACAACACCTCATGTTTGGCAACAGACAGAACCTCCAGACAGAACATCAAGACTGAAATCAACAAAGAAACATCAGAGTTAAACCACACACTAGACCAAATGGACTTAACAGACATTTACAGAACATTCCACCCAATAGCTGCAGAATACACATTTTTCTCATCAGCAAATGGAAGTTTCTCCGTCATCAATCATATGTTAGGTGATAAAACAAGTCTCAGTAAATTAAGAAAAATTGAAATTATATCAAGTATCCTGGCCATAATGGAATAAAATTAGAAATCAATAACAGGGGAAAACTATACTTTGGAACTTTGGAAACTATACAAATACTTGGAGGTTAAACAACACACTGCTGAACAATGACTGAGTCAAAGAAGAAATTAAAGAGGAAATTAAAATATTTCTTGAGACAAATGAGAATGGAAACACAACATATCAAAACCTATGAATACAGTAAAAGCAGTTCCAAGAGGGCAGTTCATACAATAAATGCCTACATCAAAGAATTGGAAAGATCTCACATAAACTACCTAAGGTTAAATCTCAAGGAACTAAACAAATAAGAACAAACTAAACCCAAAATTAGTAGGAGGAAAGAAATAATAAAGATCAGAAGAGAAGAAACCAAAAAAATACAAGAGATCAAAAAATGAAGAGTTGGTTTTTTGAAAAGATAAACAAAATTGACAAACCTGTACCTAGACTAACTAAAAAAGTTTTCAAATAAATAAAATCAGATGAAAATGACATTATAACTGAAATCACAAAAATATGGAGGATCGTAAGAGACTATTAACTATATGCCAACAAATTGGAAAATCTAGAAGAACTGGATAAATTCCTAGACACATAAAACCTATCAAAGTTGAATCATGAAAAAACAGAAAATCTGAACAGACTAATAATGAGTAATGAGATTGAATCAGTAATAAAAAGTG
>NW_012152063.1:6934743-6936610 GCF_000956105.1 Propithecus coquereli
CTCTAGTGGCCACAGATTAGTACTGAGTCAATCATGTGCTCTCAGTACCCTCTTGTGATCAACAGTCAGAGAAGTTGACAGGCTGACATTACAGGCTGTCACTGCCAGAGCAAATTATTGCAATGTGATTCAGTGAAATGAACTTTATACTAGGAGTCTAGAGACACAGGTTCTAGTCCCAGCTCTGCCACTAAGCTGTGTGACCTTGGCCAAGTCGTAAACTCTTTGAGTCCGTAAAAAGAAATCAGTTGAATGATCTCTAGAGGTCCTTCTTGGTCTAAAATTAAGACTCTGCTCGGTGAAACAACATGTTTTTTACTCACCCCATGTCCTAGCCAAGTAAAAAATGGTATTTGTACTGGGAAAAATCATTTTATTTCCATTCTGAGATCACATAATCAGTCTCTCACCTCCAATCCAGCAAATCTCTGCCAGTGGAAAGAAGGGGTAGAGGAGGGGAAGGAGGAGCTTAACTCCCTTGGAGAGAAGTATAAAGACCCTCTGGAAGCAGCTCCTCGCCAGATTTGGAGATCCCACTCACTTCTTATTGTGATACAGTTAGGGGGCCAGTGTGTCCTTCTCGGGGGCGTGGGGCGGAAAATGGATTAAGAGCCTTTGTTTTAAGGAAGTAGCCACACTTCCAGATTTTGTGTTGTGCCTCAAACTTGCAGTTATTCCTCCTTGAAGTTTAAGTCCAAGAGCTTCAGTGGTCTGGAAGTCATAACCTCTGGATTCATGTCTTTCACAGAAACAACAAAGTGATTCTGTTTGCTTTTCCCACCCCTTTGGTTAACTCCATTGTTTTTTTGATCCTTCAAATCACGAGAGAGCATTAGCAGTCTGTTTAATTTTCACAGATAGGCGATTAACCCAAAATTAATTTAGCAGCAATGATAAAACCCACTGAGTCATTATATAATTTTTGTCTTTCATAGATCATAAACACCCCAATTGAGGATAATTTACTATCCCTGGGAAATCTAAACCCATCAAATAATGTTTCAGAGCAAGACGTAAAACCTGATTTTATAGGCAGACAACCTTCTCTTTTCCATTAGCATGGCAGAGTCCTCGTCCCCCTCCATTAACTCCGTCTCTTTGCAGAGAAAATCAGACCTGTTCCTCAAGCAAATACATTTCTGGTTCTCAAACTGGGGTATGTGAATGCCTCAGGGTATATGTAGGTGTACAAGGGAGATACGGAACCACCAAGTCATTCATGAGACATCTTATGGAGCATTGTTTAACTCAGATATTTGGTTAAATATTTAACGAGTTAAAAGCTTCTGTTACCTGCCCCCAGAAGCAAAATTGTCAGAACCTCATACTTCATGTTGACCAGACTCACACTTTTACTCTTGAAAGCCTACAGAGAAGAGCATGGTTATATGTAGTAGAAAAATTAGCCACTATCACTTTGAGAGGAGATTACACTAATTCCCCTGGTTGATACGATCATCTATAGCAGGAATAGGCAAACAGCCTGTCCTGGTGTGACCCATTAGCTAAGAATGGCTTTTAAGAGATTGTAAACAAGAAGAATATATTACAGAAATGTATATGACCCACAAATCTTGAAATATTTACTCTCTGGCACTTTTACAGAAAGTTTCATAAACCCCTGCTCTAGTGGGTTTTCTCCCTGAGACTTGAACACCCACTGCTTTCAGAAATAAGTTAGTCATCTTGCTGGTAATTTGTTTTGCTTTTCATGCACATGTGAGAACACACACAAACACATCAAGCGCATCGTATAAGTTTCGAAATTAATTTGACTTCTTACCACAGTACCTAATCCTGCCATGGTGAACTACACCATTGGATAACAGTAATGAAAATGCTAGATGTGTTTCAATTTCTTAATATT
>NW_012152063.1:6939948-6967392 GCF_000956105.1 Propithecus coquereli
AAATAGAACTACTATATGATCCAGCAATTCTACTAGTGAGTATTTATCCAAAGGAAATGAAATCAGTATGTCAAAGAGTTATCTGTCCTTGTATGTTTATTGTAGCACTATTCACAATAGGCAAAATCTGGAATCAACCTAAGAATTCATCAGTGAACAAATTAATAATGAAAATTTGGTGCGTGTGTGTATACACACACACACAATGAAATACTACTCAGCTAGAAAAGAATAAAATCCTGTTGTTTGCAGCAACATGGATGAACCTGGAGGACATCATGTTTAGTGAAGTCAGCTACAGAAAGACAAGTATCACATGTTCTTTCTCATTTGTGGAATCTAAAAAAGCTGATCTCATCAAAGTACAGAGCAGAATAGTGGTTACCAGAGGCTGGGGAGGGGAAAAGGGAAGGGATGATGGGGAGACATTGGTCAAGGGGTACAAAATTGCAGTTAGATAGGAGGAATAAGTTCTGGTATTCTATAGACAGTAGGGTGACTGCAGAGAACAATATTATATGTTTCAGAATAACTGTAAGAGAAGATTCTGAGTAATGTTCTCACTACAAGAAAATGATAGATAAGGAGTATTCTGTATACCATAACTTGCTCACTATACAATATATACATGTATTGAAACATCACACTGTGCCCATAAATATGTACAATTACTATATACAAAATTTTAAAAGCCAATCATACAAATTCTGAAGTTGTTGAGGCTAGGAGTAATACAGTGAACAGCACTAGCAAGATTTTCTCAAAGCTACCTGTGAGATCAATTTCGGAAATCCTTGGAAAGCGAAACTCAAGTAATAGAAATTTTGATGATGCTCTCCATTGTAAATATGGTTTGGATATGTTGTCAGTCAAAGAGGCAGGTTGACTAAGAAAGATGTCCTTAACAAATAAGATCACTCTATGACACATGTCATTATGCTCAAAAGACAAGCATGAACTTCTGAGCAACTACAGTTAGCATGGTTACTTACCTCGTAGATTGGTAAGAGCCCAGATGTTGGTGATTTGACCTCTTAAAAAAGATCATTCTTTTTTATTTTTATGTTTGGGAAGATCTTTATTGAGACATCATTCACATAGCATACAATTCACCCACTGAAAGTGTATTATTCAGTAGTTTTTGGTATATTCACAGGGTTGGGCAACTATCACCACAATCAGTTTTATAATGGAATTGAAATTCCTAGGCAAGCACTAATCTACTTTCTTTCTCTATTGATTTGTCATTTCTAGGTATCTCAGATAAATGGAATCATACAATATGTGGGGTTTTTTGTGACTGACTTCTTTCACTTGCCACAATGTTTTCAAGGTTCTTTTGTGTTGTAGCATATATTAGTACTTCATTTCTTTTTGTGGCCAAATATTTCATTGTTTGGATATAAGACATTTTGTTTATCTATTCATGAGCTGTCATATTTTTGGGTTGTTTCCACCTTTTGGCTATTATGAATGCTGCTGCTATGAACATCTGTGTACAAATTTGGTGTGGACATGTTTTCAATTCTTTTAGATCCGCACCTACAAGTAAAACTACTAGGTCAAATGGTAACTGTACGTTTAACTTTTTTTTTTTTTTTTAAGAGACGGGGTCTCACTCTGTCACCTAGTCCAGGGTACAATGATGTGATCATAGCTCACTGTAACCTCAAACTCCTGGGCTCAAGCTATCCTCTTCCCTTAGCCGCCTGAATAGCTGGGACTAAGGCATGCACCACCATATCTGGCAAATTTTTTCATGTTTTTGTAGAGATAAGTTCTCGTTATGTTGCCTGGCTTGTCTTGAACTCCTGGCCTTTATCCTCCCACATCAACCTCCCGAACTGTCAGGATTACAGATGTGAGCTACCATGCCCGACTTCTATGTTTAACATTTTACATAACTGACAAACTGTGTTCCAAAGTGATTGTGCCATTTTATATTCCCACAAACAGTATATATGAGGATTCCAATTTCTCCACATCCTCAGCAACACTTGTTACTGTTTTTATTATAGCCATCCTCGTAGATGTGAAATGGTACCTCACTATGGCTTTGATTTGCATTTCCCTAGTGACCAGTGATGTTCAGCATCTTTTCGTATGCTTATTGGCCATTTGTGTATCTTCTTTAGAGAAATGTCTATTTAGATCTTTTACCTGTCTTTAATTTGGATAGATCTTTGATCTTTATATGCCTGTTACATTGTAGAAACTTGACTGAATACATATTTATTGACTGACTAAATAAAAGGATAGATCACTATATAAAACTTTATATTCGTAATTCCTATCATGAGAGAGTAATAATGTTTGTGAGAGCAGACATCATGATTGTGTTGGTAATGGTTATATATGTCCAGTACTCAGAAGATTCTCTGACAGTCTGGCATGGGATAGGTGTTCAACTGTTGATTGAGTGAATAAATATTTAGTTGCAATGTGTTTCATGATAACACAAATAACTGAAGAAGTTATCAATAAGATATGACTATTTAATGAACATGATATGAACTGGAAAACATGAATAGATGGTGTCAAATCCATGACCTGTAAAACAAAAGCCCAGGCCCACCATACCTGTTGGATATACTGGTGGCTACTACCTAGGTCACTTATAACACTTGGCATGCGGTCCATTCACCTCTTAATGTTCTCAGTGTTTATTTTCAATGGTGATGTCAATACTCATCTTTTAAAAATCGTCTTTTTTAAAAAAAGGGAAGTAGGTACTGCACAGGTATATACTGGCTTAGAAGAGAGTTGCTAGCTAAATTGCTCATTTTCCTCTTGGAAAGGACTTTTGGGTCCTTTTTTTTTTTTTTTTCATAAGTTTGGTGATGTTTTTGTGACCAGAAATATGCCATCAAAACTTAACTGTTGTATCAGTTTGTGGTAAAATGGGTTTCGTCCTATGTCATTTCACTTAAAGTCACAGTTTCGAAGAACCTACCAATGGTGGTAAGTGAGGACTTACCATATAATTATAAAAGCTAACCTTTGTTGTTATAGGTCCTTTATATGATCATTGTATTTAATTGTTAAGGGACACTATGAGGTGAGTGCCATTATTGTCACCATTTCACATATGAGGAAATTTAATCATGTAGAGATTTAGTGGATGATTCCTAATACTCCTATATTTGGGGAAAATTGGGAGTACCTGAAAAATCCTGAATCACCTGGTCTTCTACCCAGTGTCCATTATCAGAACACAGGAATGAAATGACACTTTAGTATCAATTATGACTCATGGGAATTTCCTGAAAGTCTGTGTTATGCTCCCTTTAGGTATATCAGGATTGGAGACAAAGAATGTCAATTTAACAAGAACTTTCGCCTTATCCTTCACACAAAACTGGCAAATCCTCACTATAAGCCAGAATTACAAGCTCAGACAACCCTCCTCAATTTCGCAGTCACAGAAGATGGTCTAGAAGCCCAGCTGCTGGCAGAGGTTGTCAGTATTGAAAGGCCAGATTTGGAGAAGCTTAAGGTAAAAATGATTAAATCATCTACCAACCATCTACTTGAATTGGCTTTGCTCCTTATCAAAGATCAGCTGGCCATATTACTATGGATCTATTTCTGAGTTCTCCATTCTGTTCCATTGATCTATTTGTCTCTCCCTTCATTGATACCACACTGTTTTGATTTCTATAGTTTTATAGTAAGTCTTAAAGACAGGTAGTCTCCAGCGTTTTTGCTGTTCCATATACTGGTGGTGATTCTGGATCTTATGTGTTTTAATATAAACTTTAGAATTAGATTTTCAGTATCCAGAAAATAATGTGCTAGTATTTTTATTAATATTATATTGAATTCCAGAAAGGGATACTGTTAATAATACTGAGTCTTCTTGTCCATGAATATGGAATATCTCTCCATTTTTTAAATCTTTCTTTCATCAGAGTTGATTTATACATGTTTAATTTTATGGTGCTAATGTAAAAATGGTATTATGTTTTAAATTTCAGATTACAGTTCAATGCTGGTACACAGAAAAGCACTTGGATTTTGTATATTAATCTGTATCTTGCAAACTTGCTGTAATTGCTTATTAATTGCAGGAGGCCTTATGTCAATTCTTTGGGATTTTCTACAGAACGATCATGTCATGTGTAAACAAAGACAGTTTTCTATTTCTTTCTTCCCATTCTGTTTACGTTTTATTTTATTTTATTGTCTTATTGTACTAGTTAGGACTTCCAGTACAATGCTGAATAAGAGTGGTGAAAGGTGACAGTCTTGCCTTTTTCCTGATGCTAAGGCAAAAGTATTAACTTCTCACAATTAAGAGAAGTAACTTCTCACAATTAAGTATAATATTAGCTGTGAGTCTCTTTTTTAGATGTTTTTTATCAAGTTGAGGAAGGTCCCCTCTATTTCTTGTTTGCTGAGAATTTTTAATCATGAATAAGTGTTGGATTTTGTCAAATTTTTTGTGCATCTATCGATATGACCATATTTTTCTTCTTTAGCCTTTTATGTAGTGGATTACTTTACTTGACTTTTGAATGTTGAACCAGACTTGCATGTCTAGAATAAATCCTACTTGGTCATGGCATATGATTCTTTTTATACATTGTTGGATTTGATATGCTAATATTTTGTTGAAAATTTTTATATCTGTGTGCATGAGAGATACTGGTCTATAGTTTTCCTTTCTTGTGATGGCTTTACCTGGTTTTGGTATTAGGGTTATGCTGGCCTTATAGAATGAGTTAGGAATTGTTCCCTTTGCTTCTGTTTTCTAGAAGAAATTATAGAGAATTGATATTTCTTCTTTAACTGTTTTCTTTCAGTGAAACCATCTGGACCTGGTGCTTTCTTTTTTGGAATATTATTAATTGTTGAGTCAATTTCTTTAATAAATATAAGCCTATTCAGATTATCTGTTTGTCCTTGTGCAAGTTTTTGGTGGATTCTGTCTCCCAAGGTATTGGTCCACTTCATCTAAGTTACCAAATTTGTGGGAAGAGAATTGTTTATGATATTCTTTTATTATCCTTTAATATTCATGGAACCAGTAGTGATGCCCCTCTTTCATTCCTGATATTAGTAATTGGTGCCTTCTCTCTTTTTTTCTTGTTTAGCCTGCCTAGAGGATTATAAATTGTATTGATTCTTTCAAAGAACCAGCTTTTGGTTTTGTTGATTTTCTCTATTGGTTTTCTGTTTAAAATTTAGTGGATTTCTGCTCTAATTTTTATTATTTATTTTCACCTGCTTGCTTTAGGTTTATATTGCTCTTCTTTCTCTAGTTTCCTAAAGTGAACACTTAGATAAATAACTTTAGATCTTCCTCTCTACTTTTCTATTATATGCATCCGATGTGACAAATTTTCCTCCAAGTACTGATTTTGTTGTATCTCACAAATTTTTATATGTTGTATTTTTGTTTTCATTTATTTCAAAATATTTTTAAGTTTCTCTTGAGACTTCTTTGATCCATGTGTTATTTAGAAGTGTGTTATTTAGTCTCCAAATATTTTGAGATTTTTGAGCTATCTTTCTGTCATTGATTTCTTACTTAATTTTGTTGTGGTCTAGGAGCATACTTTGATTTCTGTTCTTTTAAACTTTTTCAGATGTGTTTTATGGTCCACTATTTGGTCCATCTTGGTGAATATTCCACGTGAACTTGCAAAACATGTATATTCTGCTGTAGTTAGATGAAGTATTATATAAATGCCATTCAATCCAGTTGATTGATTATGTTGCTCAGTTCAACTATATCCTTACTGATTTTCTGCCTGCTGGATCCGTCAATTATGGATACGGGGGTTTTGAATTCTTTAACTGTAATAGTGGGCTGTAGTAGTGGGCTCTATTTCTTCTTGTAGGTCTATTAATTTTTGCCTCATATATTTTGATACTCTTGTTAGGTGTGTACACATTAAAGATTATTATGCTTTCTTGCAAAGTTGGTCCCTTTATTATATAATATACTCTTTGTTCTCAGTAATTTTTCTTGGTCTGATATCTTCTTTTACTGAAATTGATATAGCTTCTCCAGCTTTCTTTTGACTAGTATTAACATGGTATATCTTTCTCCATCCCTCTACCTTTAATTTTTATATTTAAAGCGGGCATTTTCGGCTGGGTGAGGTGGCTCATGCCTGTAATCCTAGCACTCTGGGAGGCCAAGGTGGGAGGATCATTTGAGATCAGGAGTTCAACACCACCCTGAACAAGAGCAAGACCCCATCTCTACCAAAAACGGAAAAAATTAGCCAGGCGTGCTGGCAGGTGCCTGTAGTCCCAGCTACTCAGGAAGCTGAGCTAGGAGGATTGCTTGAGCCCAGGAGTTTGAGGTTGTGGTGAGGTATGATGAAGCCACTGCACTCTACCTGGGGCAATGGAGTGAGACTCTGTGTGTGTGTGTGTGTGTGTGTGTGTATAAATAAATGTAAATAAGCAAGTAAATAAAATAAAAGTAAGTAAATAAATAAATAAAGTGGGCTTTTGTAGAAAGCAGATAGTTGGGTCTTGTTTTTTATCCACTCTGCCAGTCTCTTTTAATTGATTTATTTAGATAATTCACATTTAAAGAGATTATTCATATGAATTAATACTACCATATTTTTTACTGTTTTTTATTTACTATACTTGTTTCCTGTTATTTTTGTTTAACTTTTCCTCTCTTTGTGCCTTATCTGGTCTTAATTGAGCATTTTATATGATGCCATTATTTCTTCTATCTTAGCATATAAAATTATAATTCTTTTAAAAAATTTAGTGGTTGCTTTAGCATTTGCAATATACAGTTACAACTAATCTGATTCCGTTTTCAGATAAAACTACTATCTCATTGGTAGTGCAGGTATATTTTAATAGAGTATTCTCATTAATTCCCTCTTATTTTTTATAATATTCATTTATTTATCCATAAGGTATGATAACCAAATACATTGCTGCTATAATTAAACAGCTCAGGTAAGAGTAAAATAAAATATTTTACCTTCATTTATTCCTTTCCTGGTGCTCTTTCTTTCTTACATAGATAAGAGTTTCTGACCAATATCACTTTCCTTCTCCATGAAGAAATTTTTTAACATTTCTTGTAAGGCAGATCCACTAGCAACAAAATCCCTCAGTTTTTGTCTAAGAAAATCTTTATTTCTCCTGAAATCTTTATCTCCTGAAGAATAATTTTGCAGAATGCAGAATCCTTAGTTATTTTTTTCCTTCAATGTTTTAAATATTTTACTCTTGCTTGCGTAGTTTCTCAAGAGAAGTTCCATGTCATTCTTATCCTTGTTCCAACATAGGTAATATGTTTTTTTCTGTGAATTCTTTCAAAATTTTTTGCTTGTCTTTGATTTTCTGAGGTTTGAATATGATGTGCCTAGGAGTTGATTTTTTGGTATTTTTCCTGCTTAATGTGCTGCGTCCTGGATCTGTGGTTTAATGTCTGTCACTAATTTTGAAAAATTCTTAGCCATTATTACTTTCACTCTTTCTTCTGCTTTTTTTCCTCTTTCTTCTTGTAATTATCTCACAGTTCTTGGATATTCTTTTCATTGTTTTATTTTTATTCTTTTTGATTTTCAGTTGGAAAAGCCTCTATTGACGTATCTTCAGTGTCACTAATTCTTCCCTTGACTGTGTCTGTTCTACTGATGAGCCCATCAAAAGTGGCTTCATTTCTGTCACAGTGGTTTTGATTTCTAACATTTCCTTTTGATTCCTTCTCAGAATTTCTATCTCTCTACTTATATTGCCCATGGTATGTTGGCATGTTGTCCACTTTTTCCAGTGAAGTCCTTAGCACATTCAGCATAGTTATTTTTAATTTCCAGTCTGATAATTCCAAAATCTTTGCCATACCTGAGTCTTGTTCAAAGATTTGCTTTGACTCTTCCAACTATGTTTTTTTGTCTTTTGGCATACCTTGTACTTATTTGTTGAAAGCCAGGCATGATGTATTGGATAAATGGAACTAAGGTAAATAGTGCTGCTTTAGTGTGAGGTTTTATATTAATATGGGTAAGAGTTAGGCTGTATTTAATGTTTGCTGTAGTTGTCGGTGTCATGGGCTTCAATTTAACATGGTATTCTTGTTTTTGTTTCCCCTATTGTCTTTGGGTTTCCCTAAACACTCCTTCTTAAATAGAGTCTGTGTTTTATAGCTCTCTCAGTTGTGATACAATGATATTATACTGAAGTCTGTTGGTGTGTTGGTAAGGTATTGGGGAGGGAAAGTATTCTTTAGTCTTCTGACTAACTCTCAGGGTTTTTCAGTAGGCCCAAGTCGCTGAGATGTGACCTTCGGAAGAGCTACTTAGCCTTTCTATGTGAGACAGGAGGTGTGAAGAGAGCTAAATTGTCTAACTGCCCTTCCCCTAAGTCAGATTAGGCACTGGCCCAGTAGTTTATTTTGTGGGCAGACTTTTGTTAAGGAGAACAGAAAGCTTTCATATTTGTTAATAAAATGGTTACTTTTCCCCTGGGCTTATTTCAGAATGGTTACTTTTCTCCTGTTCAGTCCACAGCAGAAGTAGATTTTCTTTGGTCTTCACGTTGAGAACCTGGACTCCTGGAGTTAAAACTCACGAAAGTATGGAGGGCCCCGTAACAACAGCCCCCCAGGAGTTTTTAACTCTCAAGCTCTGCCTCCAGCAATTAGCCAATTACTGTTTAAGCATTCCCAGTCAGTTGTGTTTCTCTGTATCTGCCTGTTTTCAGGGTGCAGTTTGCTGTGTAATGTCGGTTCTCTGATGTATGTATGAAGAATTGTTGATTAGCTTTTTTCTTGTTGTGAGGACAGAAATGAGACTTCCAAGGTCTTTATACGTCTGGGCAGAAACCAGAAGTTTCTGGTGTTTTCTTAAACAGATTCTTCCTATAGGTTCATGATGTTTAATGATTATGATAAGTGTTCATACTCTGCACCCTGCAGTGCAACCAGATCTTAACATACCATCTGAATTTTTTTAAAGAATTTTTAAAAATTATGATTAATACGGTTTTACTGTTAAGTGTGTTTCATTATATACTGATTCCATGAAGTTTGTGATTAAGGAAACATGTATTTGCTTAAAGAACATGTATTTAACCACCATTTCTCATGCTTTTCTTGGCTTATATTAGTTGGTTTTGACAAAGCACCAAAATGATTTTAAGATCGAGCTGAAATATCTGGAGGACGATCTCCTGCTGCGTCTTTCTGCGGCAGAAGGAAGCTTTCTGGATGACACCAAACTGGTAGAGAGATTGGAGGAGACAAAGGCCACTGCAGCAGAAATAGAACGCAAGGTAGGGAAGGGCAGATGACGCCTAGGGAGTTTTAATGCTCTGTTTGAATGCAATGCTTGGGGTAACAGTGTAATCAGACTTGGTAATTCCTCTAAGAGGACTTTGTGGAATTCAGATCATTTAATAAACTGCCCTTAAAAATTAGACTGTGGAATTCTGAATGGAGATTGGATAATTGGACATGTACATCTCCTAATTCCATAGAGCTCCAATAATTCAAGTTAGACCCTGTCAGGCTACTGTTTTTCCAGGACCAAATTTTAAGAAAATTGGGTCCTGCTGGCTTATATATGGTCGAAAATCTAAAAAGGTTTAGCGTCTGGCTCTGGCAAACTAACATCCTGTAGTCTCTCTGCAGGTTACCCGGTCTGTTGGACATTTTAGAGAAATGCTTAGAGCTGAAGTTTTGTTTACAGGCCTGCAGTGGCAGGAGACTGAGCAGGGGATGGTCTCCTGCTGTACTCAAATGCATTATTCACCCTGGGAAAATGACATTTCCTAAAAGCCAGTAAAAATTTTCATTGAGCAGGCTTCCTGCTAACGTCCAACATGAGTTCCAATATGCCTTATGTGTGGTGTGCACTTTGGACTTTCACAAGTGGCCACTAACCCTTAACATTGTTTCAAAGTCAGAATTAGACCCTATTTGCTTTCTGAAATATCCTCATTACTAAGTAATCTATTAATTACCCAGCAGAGGCTGTGTCACCACACATCCAATATATTTTCTTAAATTAAGCAAGGAAATGGAATCCCAAATACTCCAGCCTTTTAAGTAAGTGAATTCTAGATGGCTCCTAAGATGGTAAAGATTAGGGCAATTAAGTAAATTAGGTCTTAGCTTGGAAGTTAACTTCTAATTGTCTCCTAAAATGTCTCTTCCTATCTTCTTAATATAACACCATGTAGTGACTTCCCTCTCTGCCCTACACTTTATTTCCTTTTATACACAAATATTATGAATCGAGTCTATAGAAAAGTTTGGGGAAAATACTGTGTCTTATAAAGCTATCAGACCAGCAGTAGTCCTAGATAAAAGAAATAGATATTTGAGCCTTGAATAAAAATTAATATGTTGGTTGATGATGGTGGTGGTTTTTTAAAATTATCTCTCTGAATGTACCCAGAGGCTAATACTAAGTATAAATATATGAACATATGGATGACCTGGGGCAAAGTTAGAATTAGACATGAGAGTCTTCATATAAAGGCCTTTTGGTAAGCATTGCTATTGGATGTATTATTGACCTTGACCACTTTTGTATACCTTGTTGCCTAATAAAGTTATTGGCATTGAATTGACCCAGCAGACCTGTAAGAGCCATCCCTGAGAGGCGATACAGCTGGGTTATTAAGCCTTGAAAGAGAGAGGGGAGGCAGGAAGGTGACATTACTCAGAAACAAATTCTGTAGAACCAAACACAATTACGTTTGTTTAATCTGCAACCTATAAAACAGCTAGAGTTATGTCCATTCTCACTGAAACTCAGTTTATGAAAAAAAATATTTAAAAATCAGAATTTAACGATTTTAGAAAAGCTCAAGTACATAGATGCCATACATGTTGTCTGTTTTAATACTCACAATTTGTCATTTCAGATACGTTCTTGCATTACATGGATATGTACAGAGACTGTGAAGAGTAAATTACTTATTTTGTTGATCCCACCATAGGTGATTGAAGCCAAAGAAAATGAAAGAAAAATCAACGAGGCCCGAGAATGTTATAGACCAGTAGCAGCAAGAGCATCTCTTCTTTATTTTGTTATTAATGACCTCAGAAAAATCAACCCCATCTATCAATTCTCTTTGAAGGTAATGCTGAGTAAGCTAAGAAAAATTTAAAATTTCAGGATTTCACATTGTTTCTGGAAATTTGGAATTTATTTTTAAGTAATCAGTGTACCTGGGTAAGGAGTCATGAGGATCTAGTTAACAACAACAACAAAAAACAAAATCCTCATTCTCTCAGGAACTTTCATTTATAATTTTCAGTAAGGTAATTTTGAGGTAATTAAACTATCACTATGATGTCATGTTATATTTGTGTATTGTTCCTAAACAGACTGTTAAGGGGGTTATTAAATATAAGGGAATTTTTCTTGGGGCTCCTATTTTGTCTTTGTGAAATGTGATTTGGAAAGAGCTTGCTCAATATTTCTTTGGTAAAGAGAGAAAAAGAATGAGAACAACTATTTATTAAGCTGCTATTGAAGGCAAGGCACATTTATACTTTGGCTCATTTTTTAATACCTGTTACATCCCAAAAAAGTATATAATTTTATCATCATTTAAAAAATAAAGCTAATATTTTTCAGATTTCAAATAAATTGCCCAAGAATTTATATTTTCTAATTGTAAAAGCCAGGATTTCAACCTGTGGCTGTTTGATTTTAAAGTCCCTATTCTATACCTTGTTCGATTCTGCCTCTGGGCAGTATTCATTCAATTTATTCATCAGTTTTTAGACAGATATTTATCGAGATCAATCATCATACCAAATGCTTGTCACCAGGGTACAGTCTTGAAAAAATACATATGGGTGGAGATATCTATCTCTATATCTATAGATATCTATGTCAGTAGATACATGAGTGTATCTCCACTTTTATAAAATAAGTTATATCCGTGTTTATAAAAGTGATATGTACAGTGAGAGAGAGTAGGGATGGAGGAACGGCTTTACTGGGGACTCGGGGAAGGCCTCCCAGAGGAAGTAATATATTAGCCAATTCCTGAAGGGTAAGTAGGATTTAGCCATGTGAAGAGTATTTGGGAGAAAACAGGGATGTGGGAGGTATGGAAGAATTTGGGATTCCAGGTAGCGAATGGATCTCTGTGGCTGGAGGGTTATGAGTGAGAGGAAGGTGGCAAGAGACAAATCAAGAGAAATGGGAAGATCTTGATCACACAGAACCTCACAGGCCACGTTAGGGATCTTGGATCACATCCTGTGTGCAACAAGAAGCCAGTGAAAGGTTTCAAGCAGATGACTGATGTGATGACACAGGACTCAGAGACTTCAGATATGATTTGAAGCCAGGATCATCAGTTCTTGGAGATGGGTTGGATGTGGGCAGTGAGGATGAAGAAATGGTCAAGCATAACTAGCAGGTTTCCTAGTAGCATGAAACTAGTGTGCACAAATTCTGACAAGTACCATGTGGTTGGATTCTGGAACAGCAACAGTGTATGAGGACAGTACTAAAACTAAATCAGTAGTGTCAGCCCAGAATTACCCAAATGCCAAAACTAGACTAAGGCATTCCAAGAAAAGAAAACTACAGAGCAGTTCCCCTGGTAAACATTGTTGCAAAACTCCTCCAGAAAAGACTGGCAAATTGAATCCAACCATATATATGAATAAAAAGCACAATACATTATGATCAAGTAGAATTTATGCCAAGAGTGCAAGTTGGTTTAACATTCAAAAATCACACAACATAATTCATCATATTAACAGAATGAAAGAAGAAAACCATTTGATATTTTCAGTTAATACAAAGAACGTGGCAAATGTCAACACACTATTTAAAAAAGGAAAAAAACCTCTCAACTAATGAGGAAGCGATGGTAACTTCTCATGTAATTAAAGGCATCTACAAAAATCTATGCCAAACATTTTATTTAATGGTGAAAAATGGAATGATTTCCCCTAAGATGAGGAACAAGACAAGGATATCTTTGTCTCATCACTTCTGTTCAACACTGCACTGGAAGTTATAGCCAATGCAGTACGACAATAAAAGGCACAGAGATTTTAAAAGAAGAAAAAAAACTTTTTTTACAGGTGACCTGATCACATATGTAGAAAATCCTAAGAAATCTACAAAAAAAGGTACTTAAACTAAGAAGTGTGTTTTTAACAATATTGCAGCATATAAAGTCAGTATACAAAATACTTTGTATTTCTATATATAAGGAAGAAACAATTAGAAAATAAAATTAATAACTCAGCACTACTTAAAACGGCTTCTAAAGCCATGAAACCTCTTAGGGATAATTATAATAAAATGCATGCAAGGTTTGTGTACTAAAAACTATAAAATATTGTTGAGAAAAACTAAAGAAGGCCTAATTAAATAGGGAGATATACCAATTCTCAATTCGAATACTCAGTATTGTTAAGACCACCTGGAATAAAATAAACCATCTATTATATCACACTATACAAAATTAATTCAAAATGAATTGGCTAAGCTATAAAATTTCTAAAAGAAAAAATAAGACAAAAACTTTGGACTTTGGATTAGGCAAATATTTCTTAGGAATATTTGGAAAGCAAAAAATTGATAAAGTCAACTCTATCAAATTTAAAAGTTTATGGTTTTCAAAAGACACTGTTAAAAAAATAAAAAGGTAAGCCACAGACTAGTAAAAGCAATATTCCTAATACGTGTATCAAATAAAGAATTTGTATCAGGATATCAAAAAAACTCATCCAACTCAGTAACAAATTGAACAGACATATATAATAAGACATAAGTATTATCCATAAGTATATTAAAAAATGTTCATCAGTCACCAGAAAAATGCAAAATGAAGCAGAATGAGGTCCTACTATACACTCAGTAAAGTGGCTAAAATTTTACAAGACTGTCAGTACCACACTTCTCTCAGATTGCTGCAAGGAATGCAATGGTAAAACCATTTTGGAAAGCAGTTTGGCAATTTCTTATGAAGGTAAATATACAGTTGCAGTGTCATCTTGCATTTTCACTCTACGTATTTACCGAAGAGAAATGAAAACAAATGTCCACAAAAAATTTGTTAACAAATGTTCGTAGATACTTTATTCGTAATAGCCAAAATTTGGAAACAACCAAAAATTTGTATAAGCATTCACTGGCTGGTGAATGCCACAAGTAGAAAATTCCACACCTGACCTCATGTGTTTCATGCACAAAATTATTAAAAAGTACTGTATAAAATTATCTTCAGGCTATGTGTATAAGGTGTATGTGAAACATAAATGAATTTTATGTTTAGACTGGGTCTCATATCCAAGATATCTCATTAGGTATATTCATGTATTCCAAAATCCAAAACATTTCTGGTCCCAAGTGTTTGGGTAAGAGACACTCAATGCTGTATTTTGTTAATACCTCCTTACCAATACATGCTGAGTGTATCCGTCATTGTAGGGTTTTACTTTCACTCAAATATATGCACTTCAAGGCAAATCAGTCTGTGGTCTCTGGTCCCTGTCCACCAGCCAAAAATAAATAAATATTTCATATTTATAGCTATATATATATAGACATATTTATATATATTTAAATTCATGTCCATATATAGAGACAGAGATATAAAAATCCAAACAGTCCCATTATTACCAAGGCATGAAATAGAGTAATAAATATCAAGAGTGACTTTAAAAGGAAGAAGAGGCCAGGCCTGATGGCTCACGCCTGTGATCCTAGCACTCTGGGAGGCCGAGGCAGGAGGATCGCTTGAGGTCAGGTGTTAGAGACCAGCCTGAGCAAGAACAAGACCCCATCTCTACAAAAAATAGAAATATTAGCCAGGCATGGCTGCATGCACCTGTAGTCCCAGCTACTCAGGCTGAGGCAGGAGGATTGCCTGAGCCCAGGAGTTTGAGGTTGCTGTGAGCTATGATGACACCACTGCACTCTAGTCAGGGCAACAGAGCAAGATTCTGTCTCCAAAAAAAAAAAGAAGAAGAGATAACCAAAGGGCATCCCAAAAGTACATGGATAGAACAACAAAACAACAGCAACAAAAATAACAACTAGATTAAAAATAGACTAAGGACTTAAGTAGACATCTCTCCAAAGAAGATATACAAATGGCTAACAACCATATGATGAAATGTTCAACATAACGAATTATTAGGGAGATGCAAATCAAAACCACAGTAAGGTAACACCTCACACTCATTAGGATGGCTACTATCAAAAATAAAATAACAAGTGTTGGCGAGGACATGGAAAAATTGGAACCCTTGTGCACTGTTGGTGCCAATGTAAAATGGTGCAGCTGCTAAGAAAAACAGTATAGCAGTTTCTCAAAAAATTAAAAATAGAATTACCATATGATCCAGCAATTCTGCTTCTGGCTGTATATCCAAAAGAATTGAAAGAGGGTCTCTAAGAGATGTCTGAATATCCATATCCATAGCAGCATTGTTTACAGTAGCCAAAAGGTAGAAGCAACCCAAATGTCCATGCATGGATGAATGGATTAATCAAATCTGGTATATACATGCAATGGAATATTATCTAGCCTTAAGAATGAAGGAAATTTTAATACATGCTATAATATGTATGAGCCTTAAGTACACCGTCCTAAGTGAAATAAGCTGGTCACAAAAAGACTATATGATTCCACTTATGTGAGGTACCTAGAGTAGTCAAACTCATAGGAACAGAAAGCAGAATGGTGGTTGCCGGAGAATGGGGGGAGAGAAGAATGGACAGTTGTTTAATGGGTACAGAGTTTCAATTTTGCAAGTTGAAAAAGTTATGGATATTGGTTGTACAGCAATGTGAAGATACTTAACACTACTGAACTGAATGTATGTACACTTAAAACTGTTAAGATGGTAAATTTTGTGTGTATTTTACCACTATTAAAAATAAAATGCATTTTTTAAAAAATACATGAGCAGAAGGAGAGAGGATGGTGTAGTTCAGTTGCTAGGAAGGAGATGTGGGTAGATTTCATGGAATCATATTAATGATAGTAATGACAGCAAGCACTTAATGAACATGTACCATGTGCCAGAAACTTTCAAGAGCTTGTATTGTCCTCCTAAAAATCCTCCTCTCCCTATAGATAAACTTTAAACTGTCGCCCCATGTATCTGGGGCTAGTTAGATATCCAGGCACCGATTGTCACCCTTTAATGGTCACATTAAATTTCCCAGGCTTTTAACGTGCTGTTCCACAGAGCGATCGAGCAGGCTGACAAGGTAGAAGACGTGCAGGGGCGCATCTCCATCCTGACGGAGAGCATCACCCACGCCATCTTCCTATACACCAGCCAGGCACTGTTTGAGAAGGACAAACTCACCTTCCTGTCCCAGATGGCTTTTCAGGTGAGGAGATCAGTCGCTCAAAAGCATCCCCACAACCAAAGGCAAATGCCTCTGCTTATTATATATTTTACTCCTGGAGGAAAGCAGAGACACGTTTTTTGGAAGCCGTTGGTGGCTTGCAAAGAGTCTGCGTTTCCTACAGGGAGCTTGGGCATGTGACAGCCTTCTCCTGGGTCCCTGTGCTTTGGTTTGGGTGGGTGTGCACATTAAGCTCCCACCACAGCCGTCATCCTGAAAAACATCAATGAGACATTCTCTTCACCTTCTTGGGTCCTATAAAGAACCGTGTAGGTACTACCAGGAAGATTCTTTGAGATCGGGGTTATACATCCAGATCTGAGTAGTCCTAAGAGTTTCTCATTTTTTTTTTTTTGAAAACAGTGAAGGGGGCTGGGCATAGTGGCTCACACCTATAATCCCAGCACTTCAGGAGGCCAAGGTGAGGGGATCACTTGAGGCCAGGAGTTTGAGATCAGGCTGAGCAACATAGTGAGACCCTATTGATACAAAAATTTTTTTTAAAAATTAGCCAGGTGTGGTGGTGTGTGTGTAGTCCCAGATACTCAGGAGGTTGAGGCAGGAGGATAGCTTGAGCTCAGGAGTTTGAGGTTGCAGTGAGCTATGATGATGTCATTGCACTCCAGCCCTGGCAACAGAACGAGACCCTATTTCAAAAAAAAGACAGCAAATGGGTTCATCCACGTTGTCACAAATGACAGAATTTCTTTCTTTTTTAAGGTTGAATAGTATTCCATTCCATACAGTTAATGTATTTTTCAAAATCACTAAGAGAGTAGATTTTAAATGTTCTTACTATAAAAAAAAATGATATCTGGAGTGATGGATGTGTTAATTAGTGTGATTTAACCAATCCACAATATAAACATATATCAAAGCATCACACTGGGCTCCATAAATATGTATAAAATTATTGGTCAATTAAAAATAAAATGAAAATTAAAAAAAAACACACAACAGTGAATTGGTAAGGAGAGCTCCAGGGTTCTCACCCCGCCTTCAGTGAGACCTGCTTCTCTTTTACCCTTTTTCACATGGACTTCTACAGAAGACTGTGTTTAAATAAAGATGTCCGTGACGCAAGAAAAAAAAAAAACGTTGAGGACCACAGTTTCAGATAAAATTAAAATGTCCTTTCATTTGCTAGTTTGGCATTTTCCATCAGTCCAAACCTTAAGGTCTGCATCTTACCTATTTTGTATCCTTCAAAATGCCTTGCCCAAAGGCACTTTATAAACACTTGCAATTGATAGTCATAAACTATGACTTCTCTTTCAATATTGTTTGTATTCATAGATTCTTTTGCATTCTATAAAAATATATGAGTATGGGTGTTTTAGAATGTATGTGATAAACAGGAGCAAGGCATTATAAAATGAAATACTTGTTTTTATACCTATCTCTTATTAACAGGAAAAGGGCAGGGGAGATAATACATGACATGCACATCTATTTGAAACTTCCCTTTGGAAGCCATAGATAAATTATAATCTGTCCCAAGTTCTGATAATATAGTAAATCAAAGCTTCTATATTGATGATTACTTGTTTGTTGAAATAGATTAAATTGAATTAAGAAAAATTAATTTTCTCATAAAATAAAGTATTATTTTAATGCACCCATAATGCATTTTGAAACATCTAGAATTTTAAAATAGATTAAACCAAAAAAAATTTATCTGTTTAACTTTGTAAGGTGTTATAGTTTCTAGATGGAAATTAGGAATTTTCATTTGTACCCTCCAAAAGGTACTATGGACTTTTTATCAATTCTATAATCAGAATGTCTAAAGTTTATTCCAATTCATTATGTGTTTCAGTTGTACCTGTAAAACAATTTCTCATTTTTTTTCAATATAACCTCACATATAAGAAAAATCTTTCACATATCTCATAGTTTATCGATTATAATTTCTATACCAGAATTGACTTATAATAGTAATATTAGTTCTACCTTCTGTTTAGTAATTTAGTCCATTGTCACCTGAGGCTTTCTTATTTTGCATAATGAGTTTTAAAACAGGTTTGATCTATCAGCAGAAGACTGAATAGGAAAGCATATTTCAGATATGTTGCTCATAGGGATAGGTGTTAGGATTGGAATAAATCAGCCATTTTAATTATTTTCTATTAGATTTCCACTCATGGTTTTGAGATCATGGACACTATTTAAGATTCCGTATTTCAACTATAGGACAGATATATGCCAGAATTCTTAGCAGACTTGCTTCTGCCTATTCAATCGTGTCTGTCAAAGAGTAACTGCTTCCTGTGTCATGATTTTGATGTAAACCAAATAATCCTTTTCAATTTTGTCTGTCAAGATTTTGCTGAGAAAGAAAGAGATTGACCCCCTTGAACTGGATTTCCTACTTCGATTCACAGTTGAACATACTTACCCAAGTCCTGTTGACTTCCTAACGACTCAGTCATGGAGTGCTATCAAGGTATGTTAGGAATACGGTTTCTCAGGTTCTAAATCTTATTTCTAATATTAGGTCTTTTCAATGTAGAAATGTAGTTTAAAGAATACGGGTGATGATATATTAGACAGCATTTCAGTTGTAGAAATATATAATGTGATGTTATTTAATTAATCTTTGTATTATCAAATTGATTATTGTCTTATTTGGAAGTCAAGCAGCTTTTAACTCAAGTGGGTGGCAAAGTTGTTAATAAATATGCACAGTCTGTCAAGACGTTTGATAAAAGTCAAGTGATATAAATGAGAATTTTTCTTAAATGTATTCTCTCTTTTTTTTCTTTTTATTATATTTCTCCACGTTTTCTAGTTTTTCAGATTACATCACTATGCAGTAGTTTATTCTCATTGTAAAATGTTTAAGCACAACAGAATACTGTAGAGAAAAAAGTGAGAGTCATTTTTCAATTGTAGTTATCAATCCTTATTCCATTTTTCTGTCAGAGGTTCTACTGTTAAGAGTTTATGCTCCCAGACTCTGGAGTTTCATAACGATGTTGGACGTATACTAAGCTCTGCCTTGCTCTTTTCTCTAAGAAAACATTTCTATGCATTGAAAATAACTGTGTTATTCCTTTTTATAATATTTCAGATTTGGGTTTTTTTAATAAGTATTTTTGATTAGGTTATCCACTTTAGAATTCTAAATTCAAGTTCAAATGTATATCAGTCAGGGTCTCAGCGGAAAACTAATGGCACATTCAAAGCGGTAATGAAGAGATTTAACTAAGAACATATTTTTGTAGTATGAGCAATCAACCCATAAGGGTAAGGGAAGCAACCAGGAATAGGGAAGGAAAAAGGGGAGAACTGCTGAGAAATGAAGTTACGGGAAGGAACCTATAGGAGTTGTGGCCTTTGGCAGAAGAACATAGTCCCTGCCAAACCACGTCCCAGCAGAAAAGAGCTGGGGAGGAAATAACCCCTCCTCTCTCTTCTCTAGTGCTGCAGTCTCCTGCCAGTGTCTTCCGTTGGCCAAACCCAATGGAGCCAGAGATCTGGAGAACTTAGTTCAAATTGTCCTTTGAGCTCACCTTCTACACAGAGCGGAAAAGAGTGCAGAATAAATCTGAAAGGAAAACGAAGACCATCCAGTGCAATTTGTTTACATTAGATTAGATACATGCACAAGTCTTTATCTCAAACTATAAAGTATTGTTCACACCATTCTTACCTACTTCCCTACTGTATCCCAGGCAGTTGCCCTTATCGAAGAATTTCGAGGCATAGACCGAGATGTGGAAGGATCTGCCAAGCAGTGGAGGAAGTGGGTAGAATCCGAGTGTCCAGAGAAAGAAAAGTTACCACAAGAATGGAAGAAGAAAAGTTTAATACAGAAGCTGATTATTTTGAGAGCACTGCGCCCTGACAGATTGACATATGCTCTCAGGTGGGGCCGCTGGCATTTTTGGAAATGCAAGTTAACATAGAGTAAACTTAGTCTTAGGGGTTAGGAGTATCGGGTGGAGGTGTTTACTGTCCATATTCATGGGAAGTGATTCTGCTGAGATTTAGATATTATAATGACTGCCATTGTTAAAACTGGCTAAACACTAAACAGCGTGCTAGTCTGTAGGCAGACTCAGCACATTCTTCCTGCAAAGCTTCATTCTGAAATCAGTAGGGGAGATGGGGAACTGATGGAAATATTCTTGGAAGAGAGATGGGTGTCAGCAGAGTTCAGAGACCAGGAGCATGAATCATCCAAGTGTAATTTCCATTGACTTTATTCAGTGGTGGCATTTTGGCTCCAAAGATTTTGCATGTCAAACAAAAATGAATTCCTTTCATGGAGATACTGGTAGTCCTACAACTTTACAACCAATGCAATTTAAAACCAGAAAGCCCTGTCTACATCTTGGTTCAAGTATCCGTTTTCTTTGCCCTCTTAGCTTCTAAATGGGAATTTGCTGCTTAATTCACACAAGTCTTATTCTAATTTGAATTCACCAACCAAAGAGTTCTCAACTTCCTTGTCTATTGTGCTCTTCTTTTTTCAGCAATATTCATGTGCCTCAGGGTTTTTTTTCCTTCGCTTTGTCTAGTTCAACCAATTTCCCCTTTGCAGGAGCCTCTGCGGAAGCCTACTTTACAAGTTAATTCTGCTTAGTAGTACTTACTTTCTGCTAAATTTGATGCCGCTGGAAAATAATCCCTGCTTAATTGAGCTTCTCTGTGTTAGAAACGCCCCCAAAAGCATTTGTATATTCATGAGAAGCCCAGCAGGCTGGAAAATTGCACTGTGGCAAATCTAATAAACTGTTAATAAGTAATGGGGGAATCTGGCAGGGGATTTGGGGGATACAAAGCCACAAGCAGGCTGATGGTACTCAGACGGGGGTCTCAGGAGCCCCCCAAAACGGAACAGCCTTCCAATTTTCAGAGCTTTCATTGATACGCTTACTGCATACATCTAGTTGGATTCATATTGTCATTCTAACAAGACATCCCGTGTAATCATTGGGTTGCTTCTTTCGTATGCCGGTGGTTTAAGCTTATCTAAGTGTTGACACTTTTTAAGGTCAAAAGCACTGATTATATTTTTTGTATTATTCTTTTTTATAGAAATTTCGTGGAGGAAAAACTGGGTGCAAAGTATGTGGAGAGGACCAGATTGGATTTAGTTAAAGCATTTGAAGAAAGCAGCCCGACCACGCCAATATTCTTCATCCTGTCCCCAGGGGTAGATGCCCTTAAAGACCTAGAGATTCTTGGTGAGTGGCCAGGAGGCCTGCTGGCTCGCCCTCTCTCCTTCCCTCCCTTTCACCCACCACCCACCTTCCCCTCCTTTCAGTTCTCAGTTATCTTAGTTTCTTTTTTTTTTTTTTTCCATATGTTGGAGATTGGGTATATGGAAAATGAAAGGCTAATAACACTGTAGTCTGAAGAAATATTCAAATGGAACATTCCTCTGCTTGGCATAATGCAGGTTTCTTTTGTACTATTTTCTACCTTTTGACTATATATGAGGGCCAGAGGGCAATTTTCTCCATGCTCATGTAATCTTGTGCCCCCTGTGACTAAATAATGGTCATTAGAGCAAGTCTATTTGATTGTGCAAGGCACTGTCGCTTTGTGCGCTAGATTACTATTCCCCACGGCCTACACCAAGAATACCAGGTTAATATAGCTGTGACCTGACTGTGCTCAATTTAAACGCAGCCTCACAAGGTGAGAGGCTTGTGCATTTACCCAATGAACTGATCCTTCAAAAAATGATGTGATATCTACCACATGTTGCTCCTTTTTATGAGGGAAATGCTTTGCTACTCCTGCAAGAGTTTATAAAGCCCTGTAACAATGCCTGCCATCTATCAAAATGTCAAAAGCTTCATTATCATAAAACCAAAGGAACTGGTTTCCATAGGCTTTTCTAATGCTTGCAGTGAGGCAGCTGTTGAGAGCTGAAAATGCTGCTTGTGGATACCACAGAGGTTTAGTTTGGCTGCTCAAGGAAGTGACCTAGAAGATGGCAGCAGTGACCACAGGGGTACACTGGACCACGGAACTCCAGACTCCTCTTACCCCTACTTGACTGATCTCTCCTCTCACTCTGGTGTCTTCTCCCACAGGCAAAAGGCTTGGGTTTACAATTGACTCTGGAAAATTCCACAACGTGTCTTTAGGACAAGGTCAGGAGATGGTGGCACAAATGGCACTGGAGAAAGCCTCCAAAGGAGGACACTGGGTCATACTCCAGGTGAGTATTAAGTTTCAGGAAAAACACTGGCCTAACCAACAGAACAGTCCTTTAACACCACCACACACGGTGATTTGCAGAGTCCTAGCAGTTCTGTCAGTGTTCATGACACCTCCAAAGTGGTGAGGGCCTCAGCAGTGGGTACCGTCTTTTGAGAGGCTGTGTAGCCATTGTGCTTTAAAATTAAAAGTATTAGGAGAAGCCCCATCATTCTTCTGACTTACTAATATCTGGAACACTCAGTACTGCCCGAGGATGAACAGGCTCGTCTAGATTGCCAACACTGTTGTCATAGTATCTGACATTGCAGGTGCCTTTAAAGTTGACAGACCTTTTTTTATGTATGTTATCTCATGCAACTCTGACCAGTTGTGTTACATTCCCTTTGTGAATTTAAGCGATTAGGGTAGACAAACCCTTTGTCCCTTCTAGGGCTAACATTATAGGGCCTATGAATCTAGAACCAGGGTGGCCCCGTTGGCTGGGGATTCCAGGAACCAGTGGAGCACAGGCCAGCCTTGGGGGCACCTGCAAGACAGGTGCTGACTTCGTCCATAGCAAGCCTCACTGGCTGTCTCAGCAGCTCTGAGGACGGCCATCTGGTTTTCAGTTTAGTCATCCCAAAGGTTCTCATCGGTAGGCCATTCGCAGGATGCCTTAGCTCTAATCATTATGACAAAGCTTCAAGGACAGGTATTGTCACTCTGCATATGAGGATGAGAAAAGCGAGCCTTGGAGGGGTCTGGAGAGTCTCCAGGCCACTGAGCTGGTAGGTGGCAGAGCTGGCACTTGAATCCAGGTGTGTTTAGCAGCAGTGATATCCGTTATACCAGCTCATGCCTCCACCCTCCCGCAGAGATGCAGCATTGCCCCTCAGTGTCTCCAGTGCCCATGTTTGAGGTTTTCTACATTTCTGCTTGGAATAAAACTGGGCTCATACAGAAGCGTTCCAGAGTTCAAGTGGACTTAGGTTTGCAGGAACATAACTCTCTGGGATAGCCCACTGCTTAGATGAGGCCTTTATGGAGACTTTCATAAGGGGACTTGGGGTAGCACACCCCCTTCGAAGGCTCAGAATCAGACGGGTAACAGTGGAGGGTTTATTTTTTTCAAAGATAGCAGTCGATGCTCTGACCGTTTGGTAGACAGTAAGATCTTCCCACAAAGGAGAGAATGCTCATGTGCCCAGTGGCCCAGACTGGAGAGAACGCTAGCAGGGGTATAGTCATCCTCAAAAGAACATATTCAAAACAAAATATTTCTGTTATTTTTATATGTGTGCCAAGCTACCAGTTGCCCCTGAAACTACAAATTATAAGTTTTACCAGTAAAAACAAAAAAAAAATCCTGAAAGACTTTATTTTATTAAGGATCTGCTTTTGGATATTTGTTTTAGACCTTTGATTTTTGTTCTTCATGGCAAGCCAGTAAGCTAGAATTTAACTGTTTATACCTCTTCACTCCCCACCCTGCTACCCACACATAGAGTAATTGGAGAGGAGAGATTATGTCAGGCTTTTGACTATCCCAGTTTCTAGAGGTTTCTAGTACACCTTTGATCAGCAGTTAAAAGAGAAGCAGGACTTTGGACAAAGAGAAAACCAACATAATGAGAACTTGTTATATTGTTCGTAATTTACATTACATTGTGTCAGCATGGGCATATGATACATACGCACATGTTAATTAGTTCTTACCCAAACCCTAGTATGGTCAATTATAATCATCTGATTAGGGTTGTTTAGCTAGTATTTTATGCAAAGCTCACACTCCAGAGAAAACTATTACAAAGGTACGCACCCGAAGGTTTGTGCATTAACATAATGGATATTAAAATCATTTTTCATGGCCAAAATGGGTTCTTTTTAAGGCATGTGGATTGCCTAAAAATGTTGCACAGGCACTGTTGTCGTTGGACAAAAAGGCATAACAATCTAGCCAGTCCCAATGCCAGTATCTTTGAGAATGGTTACCAGGCTGAATTTCGAAGTATACCTGTGTTCCATGATGGCTCCATCCAAAGGTTTTCTGTCCCCTGATTCCAAACTCCCTGCCTAGAATATTTTTACTTTTGTTTCAAGTCAACTTTTCTAGTAAGGTACTGTTGTAGTCCTTAAGACAAAGAGTGAAGACATAATTGTGCTTACAAGACAGGTTTTGTTATTGTTTGTTTTTAACTTTTATGAGAGTCACAACCGGGTGTGAGAAGTGCTCTCATAACGTAGGAACAAGCATGAAGGGCAGGAAACATAGCCCTTACCTACCGTGTTACTTTGCTAGGGCTGCCATACCCAAGTATCACAGACTGGGCAGCTTGAACAACAGAAATTTAATTTCTCACAGCTCTGGAGGCTGGAAATCTGACATCATGCTGTCAGCACGAGCAATTTCTTCTGAGGCCTCTCTCCCTGGCCTGTTAGATGGCCGACTTCTCCTTGTGTCTTCACATGGTTTTTCTTCTGTTTCTGTGTCCTAATCTCCTCCTCTTATAAGGACATCAGTTGTATTGATTTAAGACCCTTCATAATGGCCACATTTCGCCTTAATTACCTCCTTAAAGACACTAACTCCAAATGTGGTCACATTATGATGAGGTACTGGGGGTTAGGACTTCAACGTATAAATTTGGGAGGGACACAATGCAGCCCATTAAACTTGCCAGTGTTCAACATTTGCCCAGAGAATAAAAGCCTAATAATGTCAACGGCTGAATTGGCATAGTCTTTTTGCGAGAGAAATTTTAAAGAAGGATGCCTACATTACTACTCCCTTCCTTGTTTGCTTTCATTCTCTCTATTTTTGTAGCTGTTATAATCTTAAGTGTTTTTTCTTTGTTGGAAATGATTATATATCTCTCGGCGTGATGTTTCAATTACTATATCAAGAACTTCTCCAAAGCCAGAGAGCATGCAAGGTATGGCCTGGACACCTCCCTCCCAGCACCAACTCCCAAGCTGTACCCTGTGGGTGTTTTGCATTGGAGGAGCAAATTTGTGAATCATAAAACTGAAATGCAAAGAATGACGATGGCATTGGCATTTGTTTTTTTTTTTTTGTGATTTCTGACAGCTGTAGGGTTTAAGAAAAATCATACGTTGGGTATACGCAGAGCATCTTAACAATGAGTGATTACTTTCTTTTTTGGCTAACCTTTCTGCCCTTATACCCCTTTGAGTCTATACATTAATGAGTAGGAGTTTGAGTAGAGGAAGTTTCCGTCAGAAACAATGAAGTGGGTAATCAGGTACATTTCCAGTTTCTAGTTTTTACACTTTATCAAACTAACCCAGGTATGTTTCAGTCATTGTGTTTGAACTATAACAAAGAAAAGTATTAGGCAACTCCATCTTAGAAGTGACTGGTTGGTGTTTGAAGTAGGTATGTGTATTGGGTGAAGATTTTGATTTACAAAGACAACCTGTGGTGATTGGAGCAATGTGTTCAATTCTCTTTGAGATTTTTTTTTCCTTTTTATAACATGATAATAAAGGAACATTTAAATCATGGTTCTCTGAGTTTTCAACACATTTGTATATAGGAAAATGTTGTAATCCTACAATTCAAGTAATATACTTCAATTTCACAGGAATTATAAACCATACTATCTTTCAGAATGTCCATTTGGTAGCCAAGTGGCTAGGAACCTTGGAGAAACTCCTTGAAAGATTCAGCCAAGGAAGCCACAGAGATTACAGAGTTTTCATGAGTGCTGATTCTGCACCTACACCAAATGAGCATATCATCCCTCAAGGACTTCTGGAAACTTCCATCAAGATCACTAATGAACCCCCCACAGGAATGCTGGCCAATTTACATGCTGCCCTCTACAACTTTGATCAGGTAAGAAAGCAGAAGCAGTCTGGTCTAACAGTAGAGTCAGAATCGTCTCATAAAACTGTGGGGACCATCACCAACTCAGGCATGTCATTTAAAGGGATGAAGCGAAATCTCAATGTGTGTGTGTGTGTGTGTGTGTGGTGTGTGTTTTAATCTCTGGAAAGAATTTCACTTGTCATTCCCTATTTTAATGACTAGAAATACATTTAAGTTCCACCCTAAAACTAAGAAAATTACTGCTACGTGTGTACAGAGAATGAACTAGGTAATTTTTTGAGGAACCTGCTTCTTGAAGATAAACCTGACAGACAAGTATTTTTTACCACAGGAAGAGGAGAAGCCACTGTTAATCTTATTGATGATGACAACAGTAACAACATGGGAAAAGTTTTAGTATAATGTTTTATATTGGTTTTGATATTAGTAAGTTTAAAGCCCCTCTTTTCAGGTTATATCTATGATAATTTCTTATTTATATTTTCATGTCTTTCCAAAATAAAACAAATACATATATAATACATATATAAATTGATGATACTTTTATTACCATAATTCTCTTTACCCAAATTGTCATGTCTATCTGGATCATAATCAAGTCTTTCAATTTCCTTTGTTGCTATGGTTCTGAGATCCCACACCTTCCTCTGATTTTGAAGATCCTTGGTAAATAGCACTTTTATAGGAGAGTAGAATGAACCCTAAAGAGGAAATACATATGATTTGGTGATAAATATTCAGCCCCCTATTAGAAATGTATCACTTTCTGTGAAGTATGCCACACGCTTTTTTCAGGTACCTTTGGGTTAATACCCAAATCAACATTAGGAGGAAATTATGATAATATAATAAGTGGCTAGCTACGAATATAGTGTTGAAGAGTACAGTTAATTGCTTAACTAAATAATTGAGTAATATGTAGCCTATATATATACATACACACACACACATATACACACTATGTAAATAGTAGACACTCAGAACATATTCTTGGATCTTTTAAATATTTCAATATGCCTTTTTTTATGCACTATGGCAGACATATATTTGTTTTTTAATCATCCCTTAATTTATAATTTCCAGCCATTT
>NW_012152063.1:6968762-6970312 GCF_000956105.1 Propithecus coquereli
CTAGCCTGTGCTCCTTGGCTACTGGTAACTAGGTTGCCAGAACCCTTTTATCAGTTAGAATTAGCGCTGGCTACCTCTGGAAGAAATTCTTGTACAGTAGCAGTGGCTTAAACAAGGTAAATATTTCTGCCACAAGATAGTTCTATACGTGGGCCACTCAAAGCTCATGTGTGTTACCACAGAGCTGTCATCAGTCGAGCTCTTACAGCCCACCACTGCATCATTTCTAGATGGGCTCACCATGGTCCCAGGCAGCTGCGAGAGTGGCGGCCCTCACATCCATGTTCCCCATGGTAGGATGCAAAAAGGAACAAAGAAAACGACAGACAATGTGTTTGCTTTGTTTTACAGCTGCTTCCTACAAGTTGACACACAGTAGTACTTCTCCTTTCATCTCATGGGTCAAACGTAGTCACGTTGCGTTACCTACCTGCAAGAGAGTCTGGGAGAAGTAAATTTATCTCAAGCAGCCATATGCCCAGCGAAAAATCAGCAAGAAGACACTTTAGAGCAGGCAATTAGTGGTTTCCATCACAGACATCCTCCTTTCCTAAGTCATCTTCTATCATCAGGGCATTCTGTGTCGCCGCCATGGCCTGATCTCGTTAAAGTCTGTGACGTGGACAGAGAGTGATGAATACTATTTACCTTGTCACCACCTGGGTAGGCAAAAGAGTCCCACTTGATCCAGTTGCCCAGATGTCCCTTTCAGCTGAGAAAAGCACCCAAAGTCTAGATATATAAACCATCCTGTTTGAGTGTTTTTGTTTTGCATGCTTTAATTTTCAAATCAAGTTAAATCTATATTTTTGTTCTTTTTCCTCAAATTAGAATTTACCTCCAAACTTTGGCATGTGTATTGAAAAAGAACAAAGTTTAATATTACTGCTTTATTTATCCCAGAATATTTCTGCAAATCTGCTCATTAAGTGACTGAGATGTAAAGGACCATTTCATGCAGGCCGTCACCTACCTATATATCCTTCAGCTCAATAGCATCTGTCTCTTGAAGAACATGTCATAAAGGAGTATTGTCTGGGCTCCTTTCACACCCAGATAACCATAATTTTTATGATAATAATATAGATTTATTTTTCTATAAAATTCTCAGAAACAAATATTAATAATTGATAATTGCGCAAGTAAAGTTGGCAGCTTTGTACATATAGCCCTATTGTGTGTGTGTGTGTGTGCCTGTTCTCTGTTCACAATGCTGTTTGTATATTTTTTATACTAATTTACTTATCACTTGGTTTATAAAAATACAACTGGCCTGAAATGTGGAATGATAGTTATACTTTTTCTTAGGAAAGCCTGACTCATATTTTCTTCCTATATTATGTTACCAGAACATAATAAAATGGTCATTGACTTGTGTTTCTTTTTTAGCACTGAGGAAAAAGCCAAGTAAGTTATATGAAATACAGATTGAATACTTAGTTATTATAGTATCTTCGGTTTTTTGTGAACTATCTGCAATTTAAACAGGTGTTAAGTGACTTGTTCTTTTTTTTTTTTTTTTTTTTTTTGGTAAAGACAAGGCTCTCTTG
>NW_012152063.1:6970576-6978090 GCF_000956105.1 Propithecus coquereli
CCCGCCTCGGCCTCCCAGAGTGCTAGGATTACAGGTGTGAGCCATCGTGCCCAGCCGTGACTTCTTAGATCATAATTTCAAAGTGAAATTTTGATACTTATGTTGGTTCTTCTAGAAATTTCTTACATTTAGAAGTAATATATTTTTTCTGTCAAGATTAATTCCAATTATATGGTTTCTCTTTTCTTCCTTTATAAGTTTGCATTTTGTTTGATATTTAGTTGTGGAAAAGTTATTCTTAATGATTTTTTTTATTTCCAAAATCCATAAATTACCTAAAAATGGCCTAGTGACTTAGAATGGCCTAGTGATTTAGTTGGGTCTGCACTACACGTAGCCTGGCCAGTTCCAGAACTGTATCAGGTGGTAGCCCTGGTGCTGCTGAAAGCACTATAGAAAGAAGCAAAAGCCCACAGGACAAATCTAGCGTTGGTTTAGTACCAGAAGTCCCCTGGAAAACCATGTCTGAACTCCTATGCCCAAAGGTCCTAAATATGCTTTGTACATGGCCCAAGTTGTCAGATTCATTTTAAATGTGAACTGGCTGTCGTTTGACCACTTCAAAGGACTAGGCAGGAAAATGCATAGTTTGGCCTCATCTTTCCCTGCTGGCCAACACCAGATGAAGGAGTGGTTCTCAACTTCTTTTCTTGCTTACCTCCCAGAACTGCCAAATCTGAGAATGCATAAAGTATTACTTTTAAGCCATAGATTAAACAGCTGTTTTCCTCCTTTTAATTTTACGGCTGTTGGGCCATAACCTTATCAACGTAGCATGCTTGGTCAACTTTCAGCTTTCCATCTGCATTTTTTTTCTTTTTTTTTTTTTTTGGTAAAGACAAGGCTCTCTTGTCCAGGCTGGAGTGTGGTGGTGTGATCATAGCTTACCGCAGCCTCCAAATCCTGGGTTTAAGCAATCCTCCTGCCTCAGTCTCCAAAGTAGCTGAGACCACAGGTGTATACCACTATGCCCGGCCAATTTTTCTTATTTTTTGTAGAGATGAGGGTCTCACTATGTTGCCCAGGCTGGTCTTGAACTCCTGTCCTCAAGCAATCCTCCCACCTCAGCCTCCCAAAGTGCTGGGGTTACAGGTGTGAGCTGGTGCGCCTGGCCTGCATTTTCAAAAAATACCTCACAGGTCTAGTCTATAGGGCACATGTTTTCCAATCTTCCATATGTCATCCAGTCATCTCAGCAATGAATTTTACTTTTAGTTCGTTGGAAGGAAACCATGTGTCATAGTAATTGTATTAGTTAAGGTACAGGCTAAGCTGCCATAAGAAAGAGAATCAAAGCTATAGTGATTCAGTGAAAATAGGAATTTGTTTCTCTCACACCCAAACCAATGGGCACCTCTGCCATACCTAACTCGAGGTTCTTAGAAAAGAGTGACAACCAGAGCAAGAAATTTCCTTTTAAGCAAATGACATGGAAGTTATACACACCACTTCTGCTCAAATTCTGTTGGCAAAAACTTGGTCATATGGCACATCTGGCTTCAAGGGAGGCTGGAAAACAGTCTTGCAATGGGTAGCCATATGCCCAGATGATCTCTATGACTATGGAACCAGGGAAGAATGGGTAGCTGTGGTTAACTAGCATTCGGCCAAGTAGCATTCTGCTACAGTGATGAAAACTAAGACGATGACCTATGTCATCCTAATTTTACATGGAAATTTTTCCATAAAAAAAATGATGTCAAGCAATATTAACATGGTTAAAATGAATTGTCTCATTTTCTAGTGAACTTAGAAGCATTCAGAAGAATAACTGAAGCAAAATAAAAGGATTACTCTTAAATTAACACTCTGCCAAGGGCCACATAGATAGTCTCCTGTTATGTTCTCATAGGACAGGTAGCCATGCTTAAAACTACTTTTTGCATCTGTAGCATCTCTCTCTCAGAGTCCTTTACACGATTATTGAAAACTCAGACCCTTGCCCTTGGAAACCATATAGATGGATAATCAAGCATTTCTTTTCTTTTCTGCCAGGATACACTTGAAATGTGCTCCAAGGATCAGGAATTTAAAAGCATCCTCTTTTCTCTGTGCTACTTCCATGCCTGTGTTGCTGGGAGACTAAGGTTTGGCCCACAGGGCTGGAGCCGAAGCTATCCTTTCAATCTCGGAGACCTCACCATTTGTGCCAATGTCCTCTACAACTACTTAGAAGCAAATCCTAAGGTAAGTGCTAGTGGTCAGATAATCTCGTCCAAGGAGTTTACTAAACCTATCAGTCTTTGGATGCTATCAAAATGGACCATAATTTCTCTTTGGAAGCTATTACTGAAATAGCTGACACTATATGCATCTTCTACCAAGTATGAAAATAAAACAGATCAAAGGTTTTCTAGCAGTGGATGTTCAGACTTCATAAGATAGGTCAAACCAGTTCTACATCAGTGGCTTAGTGCAAAAAACAAAACAAAAAAAATGTCCTTCATTATGTTAACAAAAACAGTGGTTTACATGTGCATATATGCCAGATTCATTAGGCAGGTAATGAAGCATTTGCACAAATGTAATTACATACAGCAATTCTGACAGTTCATAACACTGCATTAATAATCACTACAATTAGTTCTGATGATGGAAGCAATTTACAGCACGTCACATGTATAAATAATGGTGCATTTCCTGCATATGTCATTATTATGTATTAAGGATGCCACCTTGTTGTGACTTTCTCAGTAATGTTCTCCTTGATTTGAAGTTGAAAGTAGATGAATGATTTTATTTCGTAGCTAAAATGTGTTTTACAGATGGGAATCAGAATGCCTCATCAAGAACATTTGTGTAAACTCTTATAAGCCCAATGATTGGATTTCAAAAAGGAAGAATCACTTATTCCTAAGTATATTCTGGCTTACTCCTTACAAGGGAAACTTTTTTCATTAAGTTAAATCTGATAGAATTTGGGTATATATGTCAAAACCAACCAGATGTCCGTCTAGGCCACACTTTCTATAAAGGGCCTTCGAAATCACCCATCAGTGTTTCTAAGTAGAAATGGTTGTTTTATGTTCTTTCAGTAACCATTGTTATAATTTTTGTTATCAAAGTTTTCTCAAGCTTTGGTGGTGCTTTGACTGCTCTCAGGGTATGTCCACTTGGTACCTATTGGGTGTGCTCTCCCAAGGAACAAATTTTGAATAAGTCGTACCTAAAATAAATGGCTTCAATATGGTATGTGGTGTTCAATATTCCATATCTATCATTTTTTAATTTATAAAATTAAAAAGTAATTCTGTAGACTTTGAGCATATTTGACCATTCTAATAAATAATAATATTTTTGTGTTGATCTCAACACCTTTTGTTTAAACTGTTTAAAATTTACTATTATAATAGTTCTGTCAGGTTGTAGTTGTCTATTATTGGTTCTTGGTGTGCTCTGGGCCGAAGAATGACCAGACACACCAAAAGCAAGGCAACTGTGAAACAAAGTTTATTGAGGAAGGACAAGATAGGTTTACAGAGCCAAAAGCAAGATACAGGTTCACAGAGCAAGAGCAAGATACATTCACCATAGACAACAAACGGACCCTTCTGTCATAACAAAAGGGCTCTGATTATGGTGTGCAGTCCTGTTTATAGTGTATGGATTGGGCCCTCCTTGTGGTTCAGACATCACCACTGAACCACTTTGAGGGACAGTTAACGACATAATAATTAGCGTTAGGTTATTCTAGGTCACTTTCCAAACCCTATTGTGCCTGGGCTGGGAGATTCCCTGCATTCTTTTGCAGATTAGCAGGGGTTCCTCCTTCCCCCAGGAGCGACAGTTGCTCCAGACAGGATTAAGGATGGGGCAGCACCAAGATGGGGTACCCACCCTTGTCCTTATTCCCAGGTGGTGCAATTGCTTGAGGCAGCACCAAGGCAAGGCGCCCACCTTTGTCCCTGTGAGAGCCGGAATCCTTCACTGCAGAAAAAGAAATAAACCATTTAATACCTTTAATTCAAGTCCTTCATAATGGTCCCATGAGGCTGAGACCAGGAATATTATTCTATTTCAGCTGAATCCCATACACAGTTGAGGTCAAAATGAAGGGGAGGAAAAGGGGACTTGACACTTGTGTTTGTTTCCAGCTCTCACATCCTGAGTCTTGGCAACACCAGTCGGTCAGTTGAGTTGTGCTGTATCCTGCTGCTTCTCCTACTGGGGTTCCAACACCAGCATAGCCTTAGGTTTTAACACATTCTCATGTCCCTCAGAAGTCCTGAGTCATTTGCTGCACATCACAAAGCAAGTTATCAGGGCTTGGGAATTAAATTAGTATGTGCACATAGTTTGATTGTACAAAATACACTTTTCAAGAAAGTATATGTAAAAACCAAAGATCAGGATTTGGGGAAAGAGAATCAATTATTAAAAGAACAAGTCCCTAGCTAAATAAAATCTTAAGAGAGATATTAATGCATATCAAATATTGAAATGTGTAGCAGGCTTTTATTGAACGCACTCAGAAAGAGTAATAAGATTAAGAAGTCTTTGTTTCTCATCCATTTCAGGTGCTTGGAAGGTAGGCCATGCAGTGGTAGAGAGAGAATGTTTCTTTTTCATTCACATCAAACCAGCTTAAAAGAAAGACATATTTGAGGTCCATTTATTCAAATTCAAATAAACTTGTAGCAAGTACATTGGAATAGTTGAAGCAATTTTACTTGTTCTGTTCTGTCACATCACGCAAGGAACGAAGGCTATAATTACGTTTTTACTTGAACTGTTGGGAGGCAATATACTGCCCCGGAGGGTATAAAGGTTCCTGTCTAGAAAAGCTTCATCACACACTGGCATGTTTTCCAAACCCAGAAGAAGCTAAAGGGTAGCAAAGACAGGCTTCAAACTCTAGCTAAGCCAAATAAAGAGGAGATAACAGTGATTTCTTTTAACTAATGGTACAGCATTAGTTACGACCCTTAGAACAGTCAGTAGGGTAAACCAAATCCTCAAATCTATCTGTGGCAAGGGGATTTGTTTGCCTGGACTTTTGGAAAGTGATAGAATTCCAAATACATCCCAAATCCAAATTGTGTGAATGTTTCTTTCTTTTCCTGAATCAGATCATAAAAGCTGATATAAATCAGACAATAAAAACATGTAACACTTCAGAAGCCCTGTGAATCAACATTCTCTCATGATTTTTGGATAAGATTTTGAACGTATAAACTTTCCCTGCACAATGGGTTCTAGGAATGATTCACTTTGCTTTAAAATTGTGTGAATTTTTACTGAATATATTATAACACTGAAAATAATTCTCCCAAGAAAATCTACACAGAAACTTAAACAATTTCTGAACCACTTTTAATTCTTCTTCCAGTGGGGGCTTGCGTTAGAGGGGCATGTACCACTGGTTGGCCTCTCTGTGGCTTATACCCTAGGCATAGAAGTGAACATTATGTGTTTTTTTTTTCCCCAAGGTCCCATGGGAAGACCTCCGTTATCTCTTTGGTGAGATCATGTATGGGGGCCACATCACAGATGACTGGGATCGCAGACTGTGTCGGGTGTATTTAGAAGAATTCATGAATCCATCTCTGGTGAGACATTTTTAAATTAATTTTTCCTGAAATTATGGAAAAATTCTGGTAAGAATTTTTTTAAACTAATTTCACTATATGGATAATTCTTCTGTTATTGAGGATTCTTGGCCTTTTGTATGTTCTGGACTGCCTTCAGTGGGGGTTTGGAAATTTGTTAGAAATGCAGAATCTTAGGCATCATCCCAGACCTATAGAATCAGAATCTGCAGTTTACCAAGACTTCCCCAGGTGATTTCTGTGCACGTTAGAGAGTGTGCCAAGGGGAAGCCCTGTCGCACGCACTGGCTCACTGGGGCTTCTTAATAACCCTGTGAGGTGTGCGTAGCTGACACTCTTAAATTCTGTTTTGTAGACCAAGATGAGGAGATATGTGATTTGTCCCAGGCCATTAAGTTGGTATGAGTAAGAGCTGTACCCAAAATATAAGTCTCTTGATTTCTGTTCCAGGGATCATTTCATTATAGTGTTTTTGCCTATCACAGAAGTTGTGTAATATTCTAGGTTTTAATTATTAACACCTTACTAAAATATGTGCTTAAGAAAAACATGGTGAATATGTGAGGTGATGCATTTGTTAATTAGCTTGATTTAATCATCCCACAATGTAAACATGTATCAAAACATCACATTGTACCTCATAAATATATGCAATTATTTTTCAATTAAAAATAAAATTAAAGGTGTGAATCCTATTTTAGTCTTCTACGTGTGGCTATCCAATTTTCCCAGCACCATTTATTGAATAAGGATTCTTTTCCCCAGTGTATGTTTTTGTCTAATTTATGAAAGATTAGATGGCTATATGAGGATGGTTTTATATCTGGATTCTCAGTTCTGTTCCATTGGTCTGTCTCTACTCTTATGCCAGCACCATGCTGTTTTAGTTACTATAGCCTTGTAATAGCTCGAAGTCTGGTAAATTGATGCCTCCCAATTTGTTCTTTTTGCTTAAGATTGCTTTTGCTATACGGGGTCTTCTCTTGTGCTATACAGGGTCTTCTCTTGTTCCGTATGAAGCATAGAATTATTTTTTCTAGATCTGCACAAAATGATGTTGGTATTTTAATAGGGATTGCATTGAATCTTGAGATCATTTTGGGTAGTATAGACATTTTAACAATGTTGATTCTGCCAACCCATGAGCATGGTATGGTTTTCCAACTGTTTTTTATTTTCTTTGTTGCTATTGTGAAGGGTATTGAGTCTTTGATTTGGTTCTCAGTTTGACTGTTGTTGGTGTATAGGAATGCAACCAATTTCTGTACATTGATTTTTTTTAACCTGAGACTTTGCTGAATTTGTTTATCAATGTCAGTAGACTCATGGCAGAATCTTTGGGGTACTGTAGATATAAGATCATATCATCAGCAAAGAGTGATAGTTCGACCTCTTCTGCCCCTGTTTGCATGCCCTTGATTTCCTTCTCTTGTCTGATTGCTCTGACTAGGATTTCCAGCACTATGTTGAATAGAAGCAGTGATAGAGGGCAACCTTGTCTGGTTTCAGTTCTAAGCAGAAATGCTCTTAATTTTTCTCCATTCAGTATGATGTTGGCTGTGGGTTTCTTATATATGGCTTCTATCATTTTTAGGCAAGTCCCGTCTGTGCCTATTTTCTTAAGTGTTCTTATCATAAAAGGGTGCTGAATTTTGTCAAATGCTTTTTCTGCAGCTATCGACAGGATCATATGGTCTTTATTTTTGCTTCTATTTATGTAGTGAATTACATTTATAGATTTGCGTATGTTGAACCATCCCTGCATATCTGGGATGAAGCCCATTCGGTCGTGATGGATTATTTTTTTTTCAATAAGCACCTGAATTCAGTTTGCTAGAATTTTGTTGAGAATTTTTACATCTATATTCATGAGGGATATTGGTCTGCCACATGTAGAAGACTGAAACAGGATATGTACCTTTCATCTCTCACAAAAATCAACTCATGGTGGATAACAGACTTAAA
>NW_012152063.1:6979723-7010813 GCF_000956105.1 Propithecus coquereli
TCTCTACAAAAAATAGAAAAATTAGCTGGGTGTGGTGGCATGTGCCTGTAGTCCCAACTACTTGGGATGCTGAGGCAGGAGGATCACTTGAGTCCAGGAGTTTGAGGTTGCTATGAGCTATGATGACACCACTGTATTGTGGCACTGGAGACAGAGCAAGTCCCTGTCTCAAAAAAAAAAAAAAAAAAGAAACTTCTGGTGTCCTGTTACACAGTAGGGTGACTGTAGTCAACAATAAGGTATTGTGTATAAAAGTAGCTAGGAGAGAGGATTTTGTATGTTCCCACCACAGAGAAATGATGTTTGAGGTGACAGATATACTAATTACCATGATTTGATCATCACACAATGTATATGTTTTGAAACGTCACATTGTACCCCATCAGTATGTACAATTATTATGTGTTAACTAAAGTGAAAGAAAAGAAAAATGTGATTTGAGAGTCTACTTTTTCCTTCTCCTGTGAGGAAGGGGTAGATCACCCCTGTAGTGGAGTTTAAAGAGCCCAGGCAACCTTTTCCCAGTTCTTACCTTACTAATGTTGTGCCTGTGTAGAAAAGGTTTGTCACAGGACTGTGTTTTCTGGTAAAAGTCACAGTTTTTGTTTCTTATACTACAGAAGCTGAATGTGGCAGCCATACTTTTCTCATGCTCTCTCTCTCTTGCATGCTCTCTCTAATAGTATCCAGGTTCAGGTTCATGGCTACTTCCTGGTTATTTCTTGAAAATCCAAGGCACCTTATACCATATCATTTCTATTTCCAGTTAAGCATGACACTAACTGTGTTTAGGGCAATACCCAAGTCATCTTTTTTTTTTTTTTAATAGTTTGAAGCAACCTGTTCATAATTTCTCTGAAAACGTCATCTTTGAGAAGCATTAAATAGATTTGATCAAATATTCCTCAAGTCCATTTTGAGAAGTAATATGTATTAGAAGACATGGTATATTAGAGAAAACTGGGGACAAATTATTTTGTTTTTTAATAATGACCAATTTGGGGTCAATGCAGAAGAAAAACTGACTTTTCTGCTTTGTGACCATTATTTAGGTGTTTCTTTTGATTGTGAGTCTGCTGCTGGTCTTTCCTGAGTTCTAATGAGCAGGATTTCACATGTCAGAAAGAGACTTCCAATTTAACACAATTGGAAGTCACTCCTCAGAAGAGGTCTGGGAGCAAGTTGCCATGGAGATGGGGAAGATAAACAGTTCTGGGCGCACGACCTTCACAGAGGCTGACTTCTCCCAATAATAGTGGAGGGCAACGGGCCAAGCAAGAAGCTTACAGGGACGTCCCCTCCCCATCTCTGGCCAGTGGCTAAGGGGAGAATTACTGTTGCCGAATGAAGCAGTCCATTAACCTTCACAAGTCTGAGCTCCCATTCAAATAACTGGAAAATAAATGTAGGTGATGAAACCACAGGGCATCACTGGTGAGTTAGCCCTTTAGAAATGTAGGTAGCTGACCTTCCATGCAGATCTGGTGAGGTTTTGGGATCACAATGCTTCATCTGCATGTTTGCATCGTCATTGGACAGTGCTACCTTCTCAACTCACCAAAGGAAATAAATTCACTTACTGACTTGGGGTTAGAGGCTGCAGAAGTCGTCATTTTGTTCTCATGTGAATGTTTCTTGATCCAGCTGTTCGTATTATTAGCGACATGATCTAACACTTCAGCCTCTGTAGGATGTCTTTTTGCCAATTCTCACATAGGTTAACATATTTGTAAATTAGTGTCTTTGGCTGCATTGGAACATGATCAAAAAGCAGCACATTAATAGTGTGGGGTTTAAAGTTCTGCTGTTCTTATCAAAAGAATCAGAATGCTTTCAGTGCTATCTTCCTGTTAAGAGGATGAATGAATTTTTTTGTTGAATGAATGAGTTTGTGCTCAGAGAAATTTGTCCAGTTGGCAAAGTGCCTTAGAGGGTCTCTGGCCAAAATTAAGAAAGAAAACATTTTCTCATATATCAGGTGTGTACTTGGCAGTGCTAAACTGAGTAATACAGTGTATTACTTTCAGAAAATAAAGTATCAGATCACTTTAAAGTTATCATATAGTACAAAGCATTTTAATAATATAGAGTAATAAATAGGAATCTTGGGCTTTGAAATAAAAAGCAAACCCTTGGATTCAAATTCAAGCACTTCCTTGCATTTGCCGTGTGATATTACTGAATCTTTCTTAACCTCAGTTTTATTATCTACAAGACAAGAATGACCAACTCATGGGTTTATTGTTTATTGTTTATTCCCAACTCATGGGAAATATTTTTATTATGAAGTATAAATTTTCATAATATATATTTCACACTGGCTGTATATTATTTAATCTGTGATGGTAACAGTGGAAAGCATTTATTAAATACCTGCTCTGTGCCAGGGGGTAGTACCACACAATTCATGTGTATTATTTCTTCTCCTCACTACAATTCTGCAAAGTAGGTGTTATCTCATCTAATCAAAAAGGAAATTGAGCTCACAGAGGTCAAACAGCTGGTAAATAGCAGAACCAGACTCATAATCAGACCTCAAAGGCCAGTGTTTCTCTGCACTGCACTGCATTGGTTGGAGTGCTCATCTGCTTGTGGTCACTGGGGCACAGGTCACCAAAACACTGACCCGTGCGTACTTGCATGGTGTGCTGGCACAGGCTGACACCGAGAACAACGTGGACAATCCAGGAGACCAGAGTCCTGACTCTGGTTCTGCTGCTAACTTGCTGTCTAGCTTTGTGCTGGACCTTCCTATGCCTCAGTTTATTCATTTGTAAAATGAAAGTACTGTCTAGAAAATCACCAGTGTACCTTGCAGCTCTAAAAACACCATAATGTAATTCAACCTTGGGCAATTTCTGAAAATCCTCAACAGCACTTGTGGCCATGGCATTTTTGACTCAAAAGGCCAGGGGCAAATGTACTTGTTTAGATTCACAATGAACTGGGAGGTTCTTGTCATTACAAAGACTACTTGGAGAGGCAGTTTAGGACCGTGGTCCCCAACCCCCAGGCCATGGACTGGTACATGTTCCTGGCTCCTTAGGAGGTGAGCAGCAGGCTAGCCAGCAAAGCCTCACCTCCCCATTGCTCACCTTAGCTCCGCCTACCCTACCCCACCCCCCATCCATGGAAAAATTATCTTCCATGAAACCAGTCCCTGGTGCCAAAAAGGTTGGGGACCACTGCTATAGAAGGTGAGATTTTTAATAAATGTCAGAAAGGAAGATGTAAAAATGACAATTATCCCATGGATTTAACATAGTGGGCAGAATGCTGGTTTTCCCAGTTACTAATAATTGTGCCTGTCAGTGTGCCTGCCCCTAACTTCTGCAAAGGTGACTTCAACTCCTCGGTGATGTTTCCATGATTTGGAAGTTCTTTTGGCCAGAGCATGATTTCCAATGATTCTCTTTTTTTTTTTTAAGAACAGCTTTACTGAGATATAATTTGCACATCACAACATTCGCCAATTGTAGGATTGAAAGGTTTTTACTACCTTCACTGTTATACAGTCATTATCACAATTTTAGAACAGTTTCATCACCACTCTCCAAGAAAAACCCTGTACCCGTTCGCAGTAACTCACCGTTTGTTGCCCCTCACGCACACAAAATACCCCACTCCCCAGCCCATAGCAACTACTAATCTACTTTCTGAATCTGTAGATTTGCCTAGTGTGGACATTTTATATAAATGAATCATATAATATGTAGCCTTTTGTGTCTAACTTCTTTCACTTAGCATGATGTTTTCAAGGTTCGTCCATGTTGTTGCATATATCAGTACTTCATTCCTTTTTATGGCCAAAAATACCTGCACTATATGGATTTACCACATTTTGTTTACACATTCATCAGCTGATGGACATTTGGGTGGTTTCCACCTTTTGGCTGTTATGAATAATGCTGCTGTGAACTTTTGTGTACAAATTTTGTGTGAACATATGTTTTCAATTCTTTTGGGTATGTAGCTAGGAGTGGAAGTGCTAGGTCACATGGTAACTCTGTGTTTAATATTTGGAGGAACCACCAAACTGTTTTCCAAAGTGGCTGTACCATTTTATATTTCCACCAGCAATGTATTAATTATGAAGGTTCTATTTTCTCCAAATCCTCACCTATACTGCTAATTGTCTACATTTTTTTAAATTTCAGAATATTACAGAGGTATAAATGTTTTGGTTACATGAATTGCTTTTGTAACATTTGAGTCAAAATTATAAGTTTGCCCATCACCCAGACAGTGTGCATGGTACCCGTTAGGTATGAATTTACCCATCCCCTCCTCCCTGCTCCCACCTGCTTGATTTCTGATGAATGTTATTTCCATATGTGCTCATAACTATTGTTCGATTAGTTGCAGTTAAATGGTGAGTACATGTGGTGTTTGTTTTTCCATTCTTGTGATACTTCACTTAAAAGAATGGTCTCCAATTCCATCCAGGTTAATACAAGAGGTATTAGTTCACCATTTTTTTTATAGCTGAGTAGTACTCTATGGTATTTATATCTGACATTTTATTAATCTATTCATGCATTGATGGGTACTTGGGTTGTTTCCACATCTTTGTAATTGTGAATTGTGGTGCTATAAACATTTGAGTGCAGGTGTCTTTTTTATAGAGTGTCTTTTCTTCCTTCAGGTAAATACCACTCTCGATGCGCCCAATCTCTTCTGTCCACATTTTTGATTCTAGCCATCCTGGAGGGGGTGAAGTGGCATCACCTTGTAGTTTTGATTTGCATGTCTCCCTGTGTAGCAGCTTTTCATGTACTTATTGGCTATTTGTGTATCTTCTTTGGGGAAATGTCTAGTTAGAACTATTGATTCTTTGAGGCATTACAATAACTTTCTCAAACAATCCTCCCCCAAAGGCAAGACAGGAGGATGCTGTGTAGAGCGCTCTACAGTTAGGGCCCCATCAGCAAGAAGTTTTTCATAAAAACTCCCTGGAGTGGGAAGGGAGGAGGTGTGAATTCACAATCAAGATTCACAGAGCTCCTCGAGTAGGCTGAAATCTTTGCAGTTTTCTTAAAGTAAAAGGGAAACATAAGGCTTTGTATGAACCAAACCTTGCTTTTCAAATTTTGGTTGTTTGGCATCATAGTAGGAATTTATAGTAGGACATTTCACAGGTTTTGTTTTTCTTTCCATAAAATCAAGATGTACTTAAAACAATCATGTCTGCAGCTAGGACACAGGGAAGACCAATGCTAACGCTTATGAAAGGCTGCTACGTGCCAAGCTGTTTGCATACTTTATTCTTATAGCCACAATCTAGGTGGTTGCTATTGTGAGCCACATTTTGTTGATGAAGAGATTGAAACTTAGATATAATAAACTGTCATTTCTTAAGGCCACCAAACCATTAAGGGATGGGAAATGAACCAGGTGTGTCTGGCTACAAACCTCAAGCCCTCTCCTTTGAGTTTGCTGTTTTCTTTTGCTTTGCTCCTCATCTAATGTATAGATGGCACTCTTCGCAGGTTTCTAAACAGACTGCCTAATGGTCTTTCCAAAAAGCACGGACCATTTGCAGTCCCACCAGCATGACATGAGTGGACACTGAAACAAACATCAGTCTCCACGGTATTTTAATGTTTCCAAGTGGTTCCGTTTTTCACTGGTCTCTTTGCTTGAAATTCTGTTTTTAACTGTTTGTTTTTATTGAAAGACAAATTAACTGCAGCTTTTAAAATTTCTTCAACTACCTAGTGAGCACTGACTGAGAAGACCAAATACTTGTTTGTAGGGAATGAGGTTCTGTTTGGATGTGTTTGTTGATTCTAGTTTTGGATTTTATTATTCATATTTTTGCTCATATTTTTATTTTGGCTAATTTATCTCTCATAGGCTAATTAGGGTGAGTTTGACTTTCCTGGTTTGTTTTGGTCACCCTGAGCCAGGTGACATTTAAATTTTGATTATTCTTATATGTAAATATGAAACGATAAAAATGTGAATAAATGAATAAAACCAAGCCAATGGATACTGGTGGTGGGATTGTCCAACTTGTTCCTTCCCATGTTCATTGGATCAAGATTTCTGTTTCTGGCAACACGAAGGATTAGATAAGTTAAAAATCCTACTGGTATAAAATAAAAATAGAAATACTGACTCAAATATTAAAAATGCCCTTGGAATTCACAGGAAGAAATTGAGCATCATTATTAAGGACACAGGGTCTCTAGGCAATCCAGGATTGCAGGTGTGAGAGGGAAGGAAAAAACTGCCACATGATTGTCTGTATGGAAATTCACGTGTATTTTGTCCCTTTAGACTCCGAATTCCTTAAGAATTAGGTCATGCAGAGCTTTTAGAGTTCCAAGGCTTGCTGTGGAACACTGGGTGAACAGTATATATTATTGAATGAATAAATGAATATTCACTGTCTCCAGGAAGTAGTGAGGGGACCATGGCATAACACACACACTTACAGACAGACCCCACTTTCAGAAAATGATTTAGAAAATCTAGGCATAAAAGAGATACGTTAGGTAATAGTTTAAAAACAACATTTCACTGTATAGTTAAGTGTACATACAGACAGAATTTATGGCACGAGAGACTGGAAAATTGAAACAGAGGTGTTAATGGCCCCTGGGAACCAGAGAGCAATGAGGTAAAAAGAAAAAATCTGAGATTATATTGAGGAAAACTATAAGCACTCGATTGACTCTCAGTGTTTATGGCTGGTCAGACTCAGGCCCACAAATTTTTTTGTTACATTTTTGAAGATCTACATTCTAACATTTAGAGGGTTTGGTATTGTCACTCATATGGCCTTTGTTCCAAATGCTCCTCTAAATACAGCGTCTACCCTCTGGCCCCAGCCTCAGTGAAGCAGAGGGGCATGCTAAATGCCTGATTTCTCCCACCTTTCATTCATTCATTCATTCATTCACAAGTGTGTATTGAGCACCAGCATGGCCAGCAACACTTCCGGAGTCAGTGGATCTTGAAATGAGCTGCACAGACTAACCTGAGTAGCTCAAAACCCTGGGAAGGTAGCATTGATTTGACTCTTAGTATAGATGGCCTATAAAATGGTGCTTATATACACAACCACATTTTTCAATAGATGCACATAGAATTATAAAATTCAAATGTATCATATAGAAAATGATTTGCAGCAGTATGGTGAAAAGTATGGTACACTGGGAAAGCACACACTGTAGTCATACTAAAATGAGTTCAGAAATAAGATTAAAATCAAATGTCTGCCTAGGCAAATTATGTCAACAGTCCTGATTTCCTCTCTGGGAGGTCAGGATGTTTGGGAGAATCAATGAACTGAAGCGTGTAACAGGGTGACCGATGTGCAGTGATGGCGCAACACCTGCACGTTCCTTTGGTGTCCGTGTGTCACATCCCCAAGCACATCGCAAGTGAAATCTTTCTAGGGACAGAATTCTCATGTGTTCCTTGGAATTCTCCCCAGATGTCAGCCTGGTCCCATACATAGGGCAGTACTGTTGATTAGGAAACATTTTAGAGAGCCTGCTACCAATCCAGCATCATGCTGGGACTTTCTTGCCAGAGTGTTTTCAAAGTGTTTAGGAAGTAAAAATTGATGCCTACCTAGATTTGGAATAACGGACTTTTCCTTTATGGTTGCAGATTGAAGATGAACTTATGCTGGCACCAGGATTTGCAGCCCCACCCTACCTAGATTATTCAGGCTACCACCAGTACGTAGAAGAGATGCTTCCTCCAGAAAGCCCCACACTGTACGGCCTCCACCCAAATGCTGAAATAGAATTCCTGACAGTGACATCCAGCATCCTCTTCAGAACTTTGCTGGAGATGCAGCCCAGGAATGCACTAAGCGGTGATGAACTGGGGCCATCTACAGAAGAAAAGGTAGTGGGTCTGTCTGTTCTTTTGTTAAACGGTGGTATAACTTATATACGCTGAAGGGTCCTAATCTTAAGTGTACAACTCAATGAAGTGTTACCTATGTATATACTCACATAACCACAACCTAGATCAAAATATAGACCATTTACATTCAAGAGGGATACTTATACCTTTTACCAGTTAATTTACCTCCCCATTTCCCAAAGGTCATCAATATCCTTACCTCTATCATGACAGATTAGCTTGCCTGTTTTTGAACTTAAAATACATGGAATCATACTTTATGTACTTATTTCTGTCTAGCTGCTTTTATTCTGCATTACATTTGAGATTCATCCATGTTGTCCGTGAAACAATGGTTCATTTTTAATTAGCATTCTGTATGAATATACAATTCTTTATTCATTATGTGAATGGATGTTTGGGTTGTTTCTACGTTTTCACATTTATGAATATCACAGCCAGCCATGAACATTCTTATATAGTCTTTTGTCAATAGACAAAGTAACTCCCAAAGGTATCCACTGATGATATTTATTTTTCTGTACCTAGAAGTGGGATCACCAGATCATAGGGTATATAATGTTTAGCTTTAATAGTACTCAAGAGTTTTCTAAAGTGGTTTTATCAGTTACACTCCCACCAGCAGTGTATGAGAGTTCCAGTTGCTCTACCTGCTTGTGGTTTTGTTAAAGGTAATGCTATCTCATAATGGTTTTAACTTTGCATTCTGCAGTGGAAGAATAATGTTAGCATCTTTTCACATGGCTATGCCCATTTGGATATACATTCTTGCGAAGGACCTGTTCTAGTGCTTACCCACTTTATAATTGAGTTATTAGTCTTTGATATTTATAAGAGCTCTTTATTCTGGTTGTGTGTCCTTGATCAGATATATATATTGCAAGTATCTACTGACTTGTCTTTCACTCTCTTAATGTGTTTTCAGCTCTATCATTTTGTTATGGCATCTTTTTTACATTGTCTTAGGAGATTAGCATTATTTTTTAAAGCTAATTATTACCCTAGAATGATGGGGATAAAATAATTGTTTAAACTTTAGATTAAAGTCTTGTTTCTCATTAACTAAAAATCTGAATAGTTGACTTCCCCTCAAATAAATTACCCCTTATTTCTGTCTCAAAATTATTAATCAAGATTTGACTGACAAGGATTTAGGTTGTTGAAACCCAGTAAACATCAGATCTAATTATAATGAGGTCCCAGGAATTGTCCATATTATTTCTTGAAATTTTTCAATTATTTCTTAAAATAAGGCCATTCATGGAGACACTCATTATAATTCAGAAGCTTTAGAAATTTGTTAGTGTTGTTTTATCCCATATACTAATTTCTTTATAAGATTGTTACATTTTTAAAAGATGAACAAGGAAAAAATTCATCCATTTGGGAAACAACTGTACAGCATGAATAGAATCAGAGAGGTGGATGAGGTCTGCATGTGGTTTTTGCACTTCCATCTTTCCAACAAGGAAGCTGATCATTACATCACAAAATGCAGAGCACCTGAGGCAAAGGTGCCTTGACACCCCAGAGAGGCAAACAGATTGTAACAATGACCACATATTGGGCGCTTACTGTATGCTAGGCACTATAGAAAGTGCTTTGCAGATGATACCACTTAATCCACAATAGCTCTTAGTGGTATCAGGATCCCTATTTCTGACATGACCTTACGTGACTTGCCAAATCCAGGCAGCTAGAATGGGCCCATGAAGGAAATGAAATCCTGGCTGATTGCAAAAGCCATTCTTTTACCTAAATTCTCTGTGACAGTTTCATACTGTCTACTGCTGTTGTAAATGAGTTTAAGATTTCAGAACCTGACAAATTACCTGCCAGAGTGCTAAAGTAACCTGCAGGCAGGATGTCAGAACTGCAGGCAGGAATCCAAGAAATCAAGGAAAGAAGGAAAGATCCCTGAGGCTAAAGACAGGCAGTGTTATTCAGTCTTCTGTCCTTTCTAGGTATTTATTGGTTTTTCCCAGCTCAGTGAAGCTGCATAGATGGAACAAGTATGTGTATCTGAGTACTAGGTGCATATTCACACCTTCAATATATAAATCAATTCTTCAGGGCAACAGTTATAGAAGATAGATGCTTCCTTGTTGTTAAAAATGAAAGTTCCAGGAATTTTTGAATGCCCTGGTTGGGAGGGCACAGCATCAGAATCACCAGAATTAGCTCATGCTTTAAGGGGCTCTTTGATTCATGTGGCTTTTCAAATGATGTTGTTAATTTAGCAGATTATAAAATACAGTACCCAAACGATGGGCTTCTGCTTCCTCCAATCCTATCTTTACATACAAATGATATATAGTCGATGACAGTTCTATACTCCCTAAATGCAAAAAATGAATAACTGCAAATAAACAGTAGCTCCTTCCCGACTAGAATTTGGGATCTAAGGAAGGGGAGGTGCTGGCGGTGGTACAGAGGCAGCTGAGGGAGTTGGCATTGCCACTCTGCCCACCTCCTGGGAGCAGTGGGCATGTTTTAAGTGCATTCATAGGCATGTTTGGAAACCGTATGATCTATTCTTGGATTTCAAAACGTAGAGGCTATATATAGTCACCAAGACCACAACTGAAATAAAAAGGAGCTAAATCTTTGTTGTTAATGATTTAAGGTTAAGAATGTCTTGGATGACATTTTGGAGAAACTTCCAGAAGAGTTCAACATGGCAGAGATAATGCAAAAAACCTCAAATAGAAACCCCTATGTTCTTGTTTGCTTCCAAGAATGTGAGAGGATGAATATTCTCATTCGGGAAATCCGTGCATCACTTCAACAATTAGACCTTGGTTTGAAGGTAAGTTTAAGTGGGACTAGAGCAGCTTCATCACATTGGAAGATATTCAGTATGTGGCCTTTTTTCTCTGTGCAAGGGGGAGCTGACATTATCTCCCGACGTGGAAGCCCAGCAGTCTGCGCTGAGTTATGACACGGTGCCAGACGCTTGGAGCAAACTGGCTTATCCCTCTACTTACGGCCTAGCCCAATGGTAAGCTACCCCATCTCATCACCACTGGCCCTTCATCAGCCTCGATGCTGGGTTAGTGTTCTGAATTATGACTCGTAAGAACTATGAAGATTGTGCTTTGTGACTGTATTCAGCCTGTAACTGTGCAAACACTATCACCAGTTTCATTTGAGTCTCCTTAGTATATTGCTTCAAAGGCAAAAATCAGTTAAAAGTCCGGGTCAAATTCTGCCTCACACTTATTAGGTATCTGATCTTAGAGAAAATACCTAATCTCTCTCTGTATCATTTTTTTTCATCTGAAAATGTAGATAATAGAATTCCCTCATTGAGTTGTTGTAAGATTTAAACGGCCATGGAAGGCAACTTGAGTTTGACTTCATGTCATCTTATACCCTTACTTTCCAAGCCAGTGATTACTAATGCCCTCTCCTAGACATCGTTTTAATGTTTGTAATATGGTATGCTGTACGCAAGACTGCCTTCAACATGTGGGTATGACTGCAGAGATGTGTCACAAAGCCAGGCAGAAATTCACAGATCACTGAAGGCTGGTGGGATCCCCAGCTTCTCCTTGGCCTGGGTAGACAATTCAAGACTCTCTTTTTGGTGCTTTTCTTTACCCCTGCTTTCCTGAATCATTCTTCCATGAACCAGAACACTACTCTGAGCCTTAAACTGGAAGGTCCAGTAGAATCCCAAAGGATCACAGGTTGGAACTGTCCCCCGGGCACCCAGGCGCTGGATGTGTGGGACGGTGCAGACATAAAGTGGGGAGAGGGGAGGCGAGGTGTAAAGACCACAGATGACAGCAAGTAACTGCAGCAGGGCAGGCAGCAGAACCCTCCACACATTTCTAATGCTACAAATATCCAAAATAGAATTTTAAATCTCAGAGATGAAGGATTTATCTATATAGTTTATGTTTCACGATTAGTGATACTTATTTCCACCATCTTATTTTGTGCTTCCTGATTTCTATATTTTTCTCAGCTTTTTCCCCAACCCTTTCTGACTTCTGTTGATTTAATCATTTTCTTTATTTGGTGTCTATCCCTATACCACTCCCATTATTTTAGTGGAGACCCTTTACGTTGTAACATACACACCTTTGATTTTTTCTAACACAATGTAAAGTTCCCTTAGACCCTTCAGCCTCCCTCTGGTCTGGAATTGTAGTTCAATCTTATTTTAATGACTGTCATATTTCTGTTCTCATTTATAGTCAATAATTATTTTTACTGTAACAATATACTGTATCGATTTTTTTGTCCATTGTTGCTTTTCATGTCTTGTTCTGGGCTCCTTTTTCTTTTTATCAAAGTATAAAATATAGTAGGTCCTTGGAGAGGGGTATAAATCATACGCTGTGCCTGAAACTGTCTTCATTGCCCTCTTGATTGATAGTTTACTTATATGTAGAATTCTAGGACACAACAATTATTTTCCTTCCAACTTTGGTGTTTAACTCTTCTTTTCTAGCATTGATTGTAGTCTGTTCTTAAATATATTTGTCATTCCTTCACGAGCTTTTAAGACTTTGGTCTTTACCCTTAGGGTTTTACAATTTTATCGATATATTGAGGTATGGACTTCTAAAAACGTATCGTGCTTGGTACTGTGTGCAGTTAGAAATGAGTCCAGCTATTGCTTCCATTCTGAAAAATTCTCAGGCCTTATTTCTCCAAATATTGCCTCCCCCCTCCCATTCTCTTCATTATCTGCACTTATCTACCTGAATTCTCATACTTTGAATCTCTGGGTCTCTCAGCTGTATTCTGGTCGACTTCATCATTCTGTGTGATCTTCATTATGTCTTTAACTGTCTTGTCTGTTTACTCCCTTGATTTAATTACTTAATTTTTGCTGTCCGTAACTTTCAATCTCAAGTTCTTTACATTTTTAGAAGAGTGCCTGACCTAGTTTCATAATTTCCTGTTTTTGTTTTTATTCTTTTTCTGAGGAGTTTAAATATACTTATAAATGAGTCTCTTTTCCAAGATTCTTCTATTTTTATTTCCTGGGTTATAAACCTTCCTATTTGTTGAACTTGCTGGTGGTTTTTCGTGCCATACAGACTGCTGTCTTTTTATCTGAATGATACTTCGGTTATACAAAAAAAAAGGTAACACACTCAGTTGGAGGGCTCGGTAGCCATCACTCTATTCTCTGGTCAAATGCGGTGGAGATATCCAAGGTTTTCATAATTTTTTTCCCCTTTAAAAATGGCTTCATGTTTTTCCCTGGTCATCCAGGGGATTGATTATCTTCATAGTCCATAATGTTATTAAGATATGCTTTAGTATTGATTATTCTGTGCCAAATTTCCTTGGAACATGATTATACAAACTCAATTTTGTAATTTAGGAAAACTAAAATTTTCTCGAATTACATTATTAAATATTGTTTCATCAACTTTCATCTTATTTTCGCTGTAACCCTTTATTTCCATTTTTTATTATTCTCTTACGCTGCTTCACTTTCCGCTTTCATTACTATAATTGTTTTTTCTATTATTTCCTGAGATCTTCCAACTTAATTTCCTCACTTTTTCTTCCCTGATCCCTTCCCTAAAGCATGATTTTGTTTGTATAAGCAATCACTTCATGTCTTTTAAATTGTTGCAAGTTGTCTGGCTGCAATGTCTGTCCTCGTGTGGCAACATTTGATGGGAAGAGTCTTTTTCTGCTCTTGCTTTTCCTGATCTTTGCCTTTTTTGCATCACCTTTGTGTAGAGACTATGCTGTTCCTTTTTATTCTCTTCCAGTACATTTTTCCTAATCCAACTATTTGAAAGAATTTAATATGGGCCAGGGCACAGATCCCTGTTCTAAGCCGGCAGGAATTTTCCCTGTAGCGACCCAAGTTGGAACCTGAACATTCTGAGCCTTTCCTTCTTCACAGCCCGGAGTCAGCCAAGTACCAACTACCTCAGGCAGACACCTTCCACAGTGGTGGCTTGTCAGGGCGACTCCTCACTCAGTCCCACCTCCTGTGCAACTGTGAACCAAACAAGGTCCAGAAGACTTCAGAGCTAGCCCATGAGCCCCTTGCGCTGGAGAACTACTTTGCTGGCTTTCATGTTGAGGCTCTGCTCTCTGTGCTCCATTCCTCTTTTTAGCAGCCCTTAGAACCTACGCTTCAGGGTTTCACAATTCTCCTAATTTTATCAAAGAGAGTGGTTTGTCCTTAGCCTCCGTGAGCCATCTTCCTTACAGGTAAGTTGCAGCTACTTCCTACCTTGCACCACTGTGAATAGATGAGAGTACGTATGTAAACAGCAGCATTTCTCAAACCACAGACATGCAATTGATGGCAGATTGTTATCCTTAATAACCTTTTCCTACCCCCTTTCAGATAATTATCGTATGTGGGAAGACTACTGTCACATGCCCCACTGTCTCCCCACCTTTTCTGGCAACCCTGGTCTCGTGACAACTGTCACAGCCTTGCCCTCCCTGTCCTCGGTCATAGGTGTTTTTTGCTGTGTTCCCACCATACCCTGCACCCAACTCCATTTTGGTGCTTGTCGGCCCAAATCATACAGAGAGGACTTTTGCATCGTCACCACATGGCACTAGGGGAATCTAAATACGACAGTGGAGATGACTTTTCCACATCCGTCCATATGTCTTGCCACTGATGGTAATAATATCTGTAAGAGTTGCAGTTACAAAATCTCAACAGGGAACAAGCTAGCCCGGTAAAGGGACAATGCCAGTCACCAGAAAGGACTTTACTGGCTCTCAGTGGTATACTTCTCCTCCTCCCCAACCCGTTCCCTGGAACTTATTGGAAAATGGCAATTTTACTAAGCGGCAAGTTTATTTCTTCCTACCTCCCATTAACCAGGTTTAATGACCTCCTCCTGCGATGCCGAGAACTTGACACTTGGACACAAGACCTTGTCCTCCCAGCTGTAGTGTGGCTTTCTGGTTTCTTCAATCCTCAGGCCTTCTTAACCGGTAAGGGCTGCGCAGGATAGTTCCTGATGCACACAGGTCTTGCCTTGCTTTTCCTGTGACGCACCGCCCCTGCCTACCGATATTATGGAAAAGGAGTCGGAGAGACTGACAACTCTGGAGGAAATAAAGTCCCTAGCAGGAGGGCAGGGGGCCTCCAGGAGCAGCTGCCAAGTGAGACGGGGCGTGGTGTGCTCTGGTAAAGGGCTGCACAGTCTCTGCCACAGCGGTGCAAAAACCACCGCAGACAGTACGTAAACACGTGCTGCTCTAGTGCAGCCACAGGCAAATGCCCACGAGGCTGAAGGATGCCTCAGCCTGCTGCTGGTTGCTGGGAACCTTACATGAAATTTTTTTGTCCCTTTTCCTCCCAAAGCAATCATGCAGACCATGGCTCGAAAAAATGAGTGGCCCCTGGATAAAATGTGCTTGACTGTTGATGTTACCAAAAAAACCAAGGAAGACTATGGCCATCCCCCCAGGGAAGGTGCATATCTCCATGGGCTCCTCATGGAAGGTAAGAGACCCTAAGCCATCTGTGTATAACCTTTCAGACTCAGGTTCCAGTTGGTATTTGTCCTTTGTTCATTCTGTTTCTCAGCATCTACTCACACAGTAACCTTATGCTAGTGGTTATTTATCTCATTTCCTCCTCTTTCTTTCAAACAAATAATATAAATGCCAGGATGAGTGAGTATCCAATGTAAGCCCAACCATGAGGCATTTGGGGTGATGGCTATCACTTTAAATTTTGCATCTTTATCTGGTGTTAATGCCACAGGATTTGTGTTTCAGTATAAAATCTTTCTTCTACTTTTTAAAAACTGTCAGTAAATTTGCTCTAATATTTTACTACAAGAATTCTCCAGGCTTTTATGATGCCGTTGCACAGTGTGAATCTCTAACAGAGTCCTAGACTATGCAACATTTTTCAAATTTATTTGGCCAGTTATTCTTCAGGATGTCTAGTCCCTACGAAGATGTTCTGTTTTTACTGTAAAGCAAGTGCCACAAATTTTTTTAGGTATAAGAAAATAAGGTGCAGTGAGGAGGGAATGTGGTGCTTGGAGATTTCTTGTACTTTTTTTTTTTTTTTAAACAAAGGGCACACTTGTTTATGTATCTGAATTCTCAGTGAATCTGATTTCCATTAAATTATTTAGTTTACGCCCACAGGACTGCATGGAAGCAATCATTCATGAGAGCGGTACCTCTGCTGCAGGCCAGTTAACCTCCCTCTTAAACCTCAGTCATGGGCCAGGTGCGGTGGCTCACGCCTGTAATCCTAGCGCTTTGGGAGGATTGCTGGAGTTTGAGCCTAGCCTGGTGCATGCCTATAGTCCCAGCTACTTGGGAGGCTGAGGCAGGAGGATTGCTTGAGCCCAGAAGTTTAAGGTTGATGACAGCACTGCACTCTACTAGGGGTAACACAGGGAGACTTCTGTTTCAAGGAATGCCACTGACAAGCAAAAACATGACCAAACCGGAACTGTTTGTTTATTGCATCCAACAATCAGATCATCAGTACCAACATGCCAAAACATTGTATTTTCGCCCCAGGTGCCAGATGGGACACCCAGTCAGGAACCATTGTTGAAGCCTGCCTGAAGGAGCTGACATCCACGATGCCAGTCATCTTTGCGAGAGCCAGCCCCGTGGATAGACAAGAAACCAAACACACCTATGAGTGCCCCGTGTATAGAACCAAACTGAGAGGGCCCAGCTACATCTGGACCTTCAGGCTGAAGAGCAAAGAGAAGACTGCAAAATGGGTGCTGGCAGGAGTGGCTCTGCTGCTAGAAGCATAGGCTGACCCTCGGCTGGAGCACAGTGAGAACTTTGTCACTGTACCATTCCATTCCCATGCATGCTGAGTTATTCTACTCAATTTGTAGTAACTTACATGTGCATTTACTTTTTAAAATTGCTACCCTTAGGGGTAGAAAAATGAGGAAAAAATACTGGAAACCTACTGATTTTTAGCTTTCCCTGCTACCCCTCAGAAACCCCATCCCCCAACACAAAGAAGTACAGTTTCATGTTTTCATCAAGCTTCCTCTGAACACAGCCTCAAAAACAACTGGAGGAAGGAGGATAACAGCAAAATTTTTAAATTAAAAATTAGCCCTTAAATTCTTTCAAAACATAAAAGCAGCGGGCCCCAGGAAGAGGCAGACAGCCCTGCCAGCTAGCAGTGCACTGGGGCCTCCAGTGTCTGGAACGTGACAGTCCACTTTTAATAAAAATAAAACTCTAGTACTCTCACGTTCTGTGGTTAATTGCACTTTGTAATTTAGGGGATCATTCTTCAATATAAATTTCCCATGACTCCGAGCAGGTTATAAACCACGTGGGTTGAACTGTCATCACTCATGATAAGGCAAACCCCTGTAAACACTTGGCCTAGAGTTACTGTTTGGAAAGTAAAAGAGCAAGGCAACATGGGCAATTAAACAACGCCAAAGGCAAGAGCTGCTTATACAATGTCTTCTCTCTAACTTACCTGAACTTTAACTCCACCCCATTTAAATTGTGCTTTTTAATCATCGGCAGATACTTTTTTAACAATTCAGGACTCCTCTGCTGTCTTCCTGAGAAATCTTTTTAGGCATATAAACAAATACCATTTAGAAACAGTAAACTCTATGAAGAATTTGTGTAAAAACACAACTGTAAAAATCTTAGGCACAAATGGTATGCGTGTCTCGCTGGAGGTCTCTAAGCCGAGTTGGCTGGATCTTCTTTCTCTTACTTATCTTCTACCAGCTGCTTTTGTAAGCTGAGAAAAAGAAGTGAGTGATAAGCAATTAAACACAAAAGCAGCACTCTAGCTAGGGAGATTCAACACTCGCCAAGAGTACAAAGCCAGAACCCAGGTCTCCTGACCTCCCCTCACGGAAGTTATGCTGCCTCCTGCTCTGCATGGTCTGTGGGGTTCTCCCTCAGCCTGCCTTGTCTACACCTTTCATTTCTGTTACACATCACAGGGGAAAATATTTTTCTAATGCAGGCAGACACAGAAGGGATGGCACTGGAGGTCATTCATAAAAATCAGCTGTGAAATGAGGCAACAACTCCCTGCCTAGCGGGTCTCCCACGCTGGACCTGGGGATTACAGCCTCCATTGTTAAGCTGCTAGCGACTCACCTCTCCAGATATTCCTTAACGTTGTCATAACCATAAAACTTGGCCAGATGAATGAGGATTCCTGTGGCACAGCGGCCATCACGCTTCCGACAGTAACTGCAGTTGCAGATCCCACGGCAGGGAGGACACACCCAACCCTGAGAGAGAAGACACAAGAAATTTCCCCCATTATCCTCAGGCTCTGACCCAGCCAGGCTCAGCTTGGCCTCTCCTCCAACCTTTAATCACACGGTGGGAAGGCTCATCCAGTGCACCGTCTCCTTTCTCACGTTTCCCAAAGGCCCAGAAAGGCTGATCGCCCCACGTCACACACAAACACTGAAAGACGTTAGGTTCAGACAAGACCAGCAGGGCTCCCTGTTCAGAAACTATGGAGAATTTCAAGAGCAATTTAGCCAAGGTGTGGGGCTGTGTGACTGCGCAGGTCATAAGCCCATTAAGTCAGCCCTGGTTTCAGGAGCACAGGGGTTTCAAGAGATCAAGGTACGAATTCCAGACCTTCTAATATGCGTACTCATTGTTAAGTCACTTAGCCTAAGTAGCAGCTTATGTTCGTCTGTCAGTCGAGGACAGTATGTTTTCCCCATGACTGCTGCATGAGCGGGCACCATGAAGTAGGTAATAGCACACACTCTGGCCCAGGCTCAAGGTCATGCCTACTGACCATGATACTATTACCTCATTTTACAGAGAGAAGCTATATAACTACTTCATGAGGTTGAACAAATTAATAATTGAAATAACTGAAAATAAAATACGTGTGTTAACAGAAACACAGGTGGCACAGAGCCGGGCACACAGGAAGCACTCTATGCTGCCATCTACCCAGCCCCTGGCCTGCCCAAGAAAACTGAAGGGAAATCACTTTGCTGGAGGAAAGGCAGAGGGATTAACTTGTACAAAAACAGACAACTGTAAGAAAGTTTTGCTCTGACACGGGAAAATCCAACACAAACTCTTCTCCTATTCTACCTGTTGGTCGGCTTGCTCTCTTTCCAGAAGGAAACCCTATTTTTCATTTCCACCGGAGTCTTTAGATGCAGAAGGAGGGGAACGTGCAGAGAACTCTACAGAAACCAGAGCTCTGCATCTGCTGGTCCCAGTAAGGACCCAGGGAGCCCCATCTTCGGCTTGCTTCCTTCCCCAACCCGATTTATGACAAATGTAAACGCCATTCCTACCGGGTCCAGCAATGCTGATCTCACATCCTCCCCGTAGCGGTTCCGCAGGCACGGCCCACAGAACTGTCCTCGCACCCCGCCACAGCCCTGGTTCCGGCACACTGTCTTGGTGTCGATGGTCTTCTGCCGACACTGATGGCACGTGTTACCCTGGAGGGAAGAAGGCGGTGAGCATAGGGATTTATACGGTGATGCCTGCGAGGCCAGATGTCGTCATGTACGCTACCAGGTGCACAAAGCAGCACTGCCTGTCTCCTTGAATCTAGCAGGGCTATTTCCCTAGTACGAACCATGCTGTCTTCCTCCAGACAGTAAGCATTTCAGTTCTGGGGCCAGAAAAGCACATTAGGCCAAATGAGGCTGAGCAGAGAGCCAGGAGGAACACAACAATCAGGCCGTCAGGAAGGGAGACCAGAGGAAAGCTTGAGGCAGGGGTGGCAGAGCTCCCATAAGGTGACAGGTGACCAGGTGGCAATGAGCCTGGGGTGTCATCAACTCTGCTCCAGCCTAGTGCTGGTGACCTGCGTATCTTCAGTGTAAAATCTTCTGGTTTTAAAACATTGGCAACCTAATTAAAAACACTTTAGTACTAGCTTAAGGCAGCATACCATTACGTATCCCCAAAAATGATGCAGAAAGACCACCACAAAGCCTCCCTCTCCATCACGACTTGGAAGATATTTTAACCCATTTCCTACCGACCAAAGATACTCTGTCAAACTTTATTTTCTATGGTTATATTACTCCCCTCACCCCGATATACTGTCTTTTACAATATTTAAAATATAGAACTGTATAACTATTTAAAATATAATAATTATATACAAAAATCCTTTTTAAACTTTGCTCCTGCCTTCCCCCAGATTCTATGCATCCCCAAGAGGGCCGTCTCTCCTAATGAGAACTGCTGCACTACCTCCCCCTTCCCAGCCACAGCCGACCCCTGACCCTCCAATTTACAGCCTGCCTCTGAGCCCCTGGGGAGATGGCACTGTAGGCCCTGGTAACAGCGTAGGCTCTCAAATGCCAAAGCCTTAGACTCCCGATAAGAATCACAATCGTGCCAATTATTCATGATATATAATTTACCAGAACTTTATCGTAGATTTTATCTCGAACAGTTATGGCAACATTTTCTAAGTCCTCTTCAGTGATATCCTCCACTGGCCGAAAGGAAGATATACGGTGACGTCGTCTGTACTCCCGGCCTTTACCCTGCAAAACAAACAAAAGCAGAACCTGGAATAAGATTTTGAGCAGTTAAAACAAAAATTATAAAAATTTTAAACTCTCAAAGATCTAGCACCCTCAATGTTAACCACCACGTCCCTCTTCTATTTCCCTGGAACCAGTTCGTTCATTTAGTGATTTACTGAGCTGCTGCCAAAGTGCCAAGCTTCCCTCTCGGTAAGGTGATGCAACAATAAATGAGAAACTCAGGTTTCTTGGTTCTTTATTATATAAGCTCTATAGGGACAGGAAAGTAAACCAAGTGAACCATACTGAATAGCCAAACCCATGATGAGAACCAAGTTTCTCCCTCCAGCCTGCAAGCACCTGAAACGCCCCATTCCTGAAACAGAAAGGCAAGGAGGACTCACTATACTTCTCCACATGCAAAACCACCAAGAAGCTGACGGCAGCCGTTAACCGGCCTTTATTGCCTGCACCAGAGATCAAGTTGGAGTCCTAAGGAATGAGCTGTCAGCCCAGATAAGGACTGTTTCTGTGACCTACAGCTTAGACCAGGGGTTCTTCTCAAAGTGTGGTCCCTGAAGCATTAGCATCACCTAGGAACTTGAAGAAATGCAAGTTCTTAGCTGCTGCAGAGCTGCTGAGTCAGAACCTCTGCACTTTTCACCAGCCCCGGGGCATCTGTGATACGTGCTTCGGGACCAGTGGCTCAGACAAAGAATAATTCGTTTATCAGTCAGAAAATACCCCACTAATCGTCTTCCTTCTTCTGAAGCTGTAAAACTCTTCTGCAAATTTGGCGGCTGAGACAGTGAAGTTCTCCAGAGCAAACTTCTCAGGAGGCCGCGCACTCCGGGTAGGGTTCATGCGCCGCGTGATCTGTCCCTCCGAGAAGGCCCGCCTCACAGTTTTCTTCTTCTGAAATCAAGAGCACAGACACATGCAACTGGGAGCGTTTGAATAAAAGCCACCTGGTGACTGGCTACTAAATGTCACTACCGGTATGAATAATTATAAGGAGTTCCACTTACAGAAGCTGAGGTCGGGGTTCGTGCAGGGAAGAAATCCGGCACCGAGTTCAGCTCCGCCAATAACTGGGCAAGCTGAAGTTGAGAACAAAAGAAAGGATCTTACATAAATAATGATGCCAGGTCTAGGTCATCCGACACCCATCACAAGTCTTTGATTTTGCTACCGTAAGAAACCTAACTTAAGTAGTTTATGAAACCCTCAACATTTATACTTTTAATCTCACAATGTAAAGACTATCTCCAGAGGTAAGATGCTGATCTCACCATTCATATGAATAAACGTTATGCCTATTCCTTATACATAAGGACCGTGACACTATGAACACAGTCCTGGAATGATCGAGCCTGGAGCATGAGGTCTGAATCCTGACACAGAGGCTCACTGGCAATGTGACCCTGCAACAAATCATTTTGCACACCCGCACCTCAAGTCTCAGAGGCATGTTATATAAGGAAAAAGTTTAACTACATTATTCTGAGGGTTGGAGCTCCAAAAATCTGATTCTAAATTTAAGTTAACTAGGTTAATTTCTCATCAATTAAAATAATCGATAAAAATATTCCCAAATGAACATCTAATAACACCAGTAATAGGCATTAACACTAATATCAGAGAATTTGATTAGGATTCCTTTTAGATTTATACAATTAGATGAGTGTCACTAAAAAATCATGAAGAACGTAGTTCTTATTTTAAAGATGCAGATGGATACAGTATGGAAAATTTCCCCTTGCTAAGCAAAATGTGTCTTAAGATAAAAATCATCCAAAAGTAGGCTTTCTATTTTCTTAAGAAACTTACTAGATGTATAAGATTGCCTATACAGTATCATTACAACATGCTTTTTTAAAAGGAAAATATTAAAATGCTAAAAGCCACCATGAGTGGTAGAACTATAAAAAATTCTATAAATAATTACGAAGCAAACAATGATTTCTCCAGAATGATTGGATTAACAGATATTGACCACATACAGAAAAACCAAATATACCTAACAAAGATTTCACCTTATTCCATTAATTGTTCTAATGAATTAAAACGGCTGAGGTTGTTTTAATTCCTGGACCTCTTCCACTCCTTCAGATGATGTCTCCAAACCACGGCTGGTCACTGCAGGACAGCAGTTTCTGGGTGGAAAGCCGCCTGCCTGCCCTGCACACTGCAGCTCTTCAGTGGACCCCGCAACAGGCTACTTCCGCTTTGCTTTTCCCTGCTGGGAACAGGCCCGCTGTGCAGCCCCTCTCATCCCCAATACCGCTATGATTTAGAACTTAACTTGGTAAACAGTAAGCAGCATTATTCATGGCACCATGTAGGGGGCTAAAAATGGTCCCGGGGAGTCTCTTTCTGTTCCCAAACCAGAGCTGATCATGTAATAACTGCTTTGGATTCTGGAAAAGAAAAACGATACACAATACCCAGAGTACATTTTCCTGAGAGAAGCCAAAGCAGCAGCGGCAGCTGTTGGAGCAGCGTGTTCCGTGGGCCTCGGCAACCCCCGTGCCCGTGCCCGTGCCCGGGCCACTCCCACACAAGCCTTACCATGGCCTTGTTCTCCTTGATGTTCATGGTCCTTCTCAGCAGGGCGTCCGAACTCTCCTGGCTCTCGTCCCTGGAGTCCTCAGACTCAGAGGTAGAATCTTCCTGTTCCATCCCCTGCCTACGGCCTTTGTTTCTTCCAGGAATCGGTTTTTTATCGTTCTGTAAGTGTGAGCTAGAAAACAACTGCTCAGAAGAACCGTTTCTATCTGATTTTTTGGCCAACTTCTTCGTGGGGAACTGAAAGGCTACTCGAAGACCAATACTGCTTCTTCTAGACCTCCTCCTCCTAGGTGTAGCCTTTTCTTCTTCTTCATCTTCCTCTTCTTCACTCACCAAAGATGCCTGGTCATGGTCACTCAAATCTGACTCCACAAGCTAACAAAATAAGAGCAAAAAAAAAAGAAACACTGTCTATAACAGACCTAACAGACCCACAAAAAAAAAAAAAAGGCATGCATTTAAAACCATTCTGTCATCAGGAAAAGCATGAGTAGCAAAAAGCTTCCCCCTTCCTATGATTAGTTCCCTCTGAACTTTCCAGTTCAATGTGCAAGAAGTCAGCTGATGAATAAAATCAAAGAGCTGGCCACCCACTGCTGCTGAACTGTTCCATTCAGAGCGCCAGGCCGTGAGCAGGACACTGGCAGAGTGGGCTCCTCTATGTCGGAACAACCAAGGTGGCCCATCTGGAAGCCAACAAAGAGTGAGTATACATGACACAAGAGTTATGTTCAGACAGAAGTGGAGTGGTCAGGGGAAGAAACACTGACGAGTCTCCTCTAAACAGCGGGACTCCCAACTAAGGGGGCAGGAGAACTGACTACACCTCAGTGAAGTGACCCAGGGGCAGACGGATGACCTGCCACTAAGCCCGCCGTCAAGGGATGGCCCTCCTTTCGCTGTAACCTTAGAGCCAGAGGATGAAATCAAGTCAGAAAGCTCTGCAGTAAGTGTGGAAGGCAATAACAGGGTGACATCACCCAGTGACAACGACATGACATCTCAGATGTGACGGGACTCTTACAGTGGTACAGAGATAGGTTTAAATATTCGAGATCAAGGACATCTCTAGGCACTCTTCCTTGACCACACGCTAGAAACTTAGTCTGGAAACCACTGTCAGGGAATTCTGAAAATGGGGCTACCGTGAGAAGAACAGCAAGTGGCAGCGGGATGGACCCAGGACTCAGTTCCATGACTCTGCTTCCTCGATGACCCCACACAATTCTAGCTGGACTCAAGTTAGAGTCAAGTTAGAAATAAGACGGAGGGGGAAAAAAGTGCAGGTAACTGCCAACCCTGGTGTATCAATCCACACCAAGCAAAGTGAGAATATAAGACGATATTGCACTGATTCATCTGGGTTTTTTTTAAATATACCCTGGACTTTCCACATTAGTAGCTTCAGAATTCAAAATGGTAGGCTGCAAAGAAATCTAGTTTTATAGGATGCTGTCAGGGAAGAACTTCAGATTTGCTCTACTTACTTATCATACTCCTCATCCACCCTGCCTCTCCCCACCAAGGTCGTGGAGCAGCTCACGACAAAGGACTGAAGTGAGGAAAGAGCACACTGTACACAACGGTCCAGAATCACATCTAAGGGAAAGAGCACGAGGTCGGCATCTTGGCCATGGCTGTTCTGCATATGGCCAGCAGACCCCTAGAAACCATGGTTAGGGCAACATCCCACTAAGAGGAAAGATCGTTTCGCCAGTTCTTACAGGAGCCAGCAGGAGGCTGAGCTGGGAAGCAACAATGCTTGTCCTCTCACTAAATCCTAAGATACAATTTGCAGGCGGACCTGCACCGAGCTGAGTTACAGCACAGTGTATACAACATGCCACAGTTCATACCCGAAGTGCACAGACTCCAAGGGAGCGGGGAGGAAGGACTTCTGGGGTAATTCGGTTTCTCTCACTAGAAACATAAATTCTTTGAATAACTAGCTATCACTCAGCTCAAGAAGAGAAGAGAAATAAGTCACCAAGAGATGATACCCACTAGGATTTGGAAGAATCTTAGTGTCTTGCTGGCATGAAACTGGGGACTTGCTGGCCAGAACCCATGAACTGCCACCCAGTTTCTGCAAAGAAAGCCAAAGGCAAGCTTGGGCCTGCAGATTGGCGTGGCTTTATGCTGCTATTCATGGGGATAATCACCATCAACACGGCAGCTGACAGTGAGGGCTTTTATGCCCTAAGAGCTCCCCTAGGAAAGCTAAGGGACAAAGCAAGCCTGGTAGTCACAGCTTACTTGTACTTCCGCACAGGCTCTATACAAAGTTGTTCCTTAGGAGCTTCTGACTGTGAAGAGGCCTAACCTCTCACTTTCATCTTGATACCAAAGAAGGAAGTGGAACGTTTACTTTTTGGGTAAATGTATGCTATTTTTCAGTTAGCAGGAAACATTTTTGCACTTAAAAAATCCAAAGGCCATGCCTTAAAGTTACTTTAAGATTCAAACACTCGTGGGCAGTAATAAACTAACCTAAACAGACAGCATACAAGGAAGAGAACAACCAGCAAGTCTCTTATGGTGAAGTGCCAAGAGCAGATCTCCCCGAGGAGTTCCAGCAGGCCTGGGTCATCCTTAACATTAAGCAGCGTGACAGCATCCAAATCCGGGAGGCGCAGGGAAACTCCAAGTTTGTACCACAGCTACATTTTTGCCAAATTAACTTTGAACCTGACACTATTACTTCACAAACAACAAGAAAGGATTTTTAGGAACCTGTTACTCCAAGATACTCTGAAAAGATACAAGAGGTTCAAGAAAGTCTGAATAAATTCTTTGAAAGCGCAGAAAAGGACGCCTGAGACACACCCCAAACCTCCAGGCACAAAGGGAAGACAACCGGATTTTCTCTAAGAGAATGATGGACTCGTGGACCAGGGATTAGCCTTGGAGTAGCAATTTTTTAGGTTATGTTAACTGGCTTGTAAGATAAACATGTAAGAAAAACTAAAATCATTTCCTTTGTGAAGTGACCTCTCACAAGCAGAACTACAATTCAGAAACAAGACTAAAATCATTACAACCCACATCCCTTCCTGTTGTAATTATTACCATCACTTCCGGGTTACTCTTCGCATTCAGATCACTCTGCGTAAACCCTTCAAAATCTTCAGTCTCTGAGTCAGTGTCCTCTATAAAAATTCTTCTTAGCTCTTCTGTGAAGTATTTAGAATGGAAACGCACATCCTGCTAAATCGAAAACACACATATACTATAGAGACAGAAAGTAGAACAGAGGCTACCAGGGGCGGGAGAGTGGGGAATTGCTGAACGGGTACCGGGTGTCTGTCGGGGATGATGAAAACCTTCCGGAGACGGATGGTGGCGATGGCTGCACAGTGACGTGCATGTGCTTGAGGCCACTGAACTGGTCAAAATGGACACCCAAAAACGGTCAAAATGGTAAATCTTAGGTTATGTGTATTTTACCACAATAAACACACACAGACATTTTCTAAAGCTTATGGAAATTTAGACCCACAAATCAGACAATTTCAAGAAATCAGAATGGGTGTAGTCTCAATTAGCTTCTGGCGTGACTGGTAAGTGCTCATGGAACTCAGCTTCTCCTGCCAAAGCTGGCAACCACCACCGTCTGCTTTCACACAGAACTGAAAACACATGGAAAAAAGACATGAGGAGAAAACCTGGCTCCCTCCCACACGCTGGCTTTCCTCCCTAACAGCCATCCAAGCCCGTCTCCTCCAAGTGGGTGAGTATACCTCCCTTCCACAAACAGCCAGTCTCCCTGGACGGAAGGGCTTGGGACACCACGCTGCTCACAGCCCAGGGCCAAGAGCCTGGACTCGCTCCATTCCCGGTTACGGTGGGGGCTGGGTGGGAGGTGGTGATGGAAAGCTCACCCCCCCCTTCCTCATCCCCAGGAATTCCTCTCCCCCAGGAGGTGAGAGGTGAGCAGCCATGGGTGGGTGGCAAGTGAGCAGAAAGAAAGATGCGACTTGACTACTTCAAAAAAGAAAGACGCTTTCCAATAGTGACATTTTCTCTCTTTTGAAATACTGCAAAGAAGGAAACCCAGCTCTCTTAAGAGTATGCTTGAAAGAAAGGAGAAGGAAAGAAAGAACTGCAGACCAAAGGGAGACCCGCAAGAGCAGCCCCCTGCAAGCCCGCCACGCTTCGTCAGGGCTCCAGACTGCCTAGTTTCCCTTCCGTCTCTCCCTCCCACCCCCGATATAGCAGTGACCCCTCCTAACACCATCCTGGAGAATCTTTATCTCCCCTCTGCCTTTCCCTGACTTTAATTATATACTTCTTCAAGCTCAGATATCTCTAGAGAAAAATAGATATAATAGACGAGTGGAAAAACTTACAGGGGCACAGAAAAAGAAATGCCTACATCTAGCATTTTGTGAGCTTAAAAATGTCTCCTATGAATTATTACGGGTAATTGGAGTGAGTTTGCTCAGAGCTAAATTACTTTGTTCCTTTGTTGATAGCTGTAGTGCAGCTGCTTGAAAAAAAAAAAAAATTATACACAAAAAAAGAAGTTTCTTCAAAGTGAAATTCAAATTGTGTTTAAGGGAGAACAGGCAGCACACACATACTGTGTGTGCAAGTTCTCGCGGCTTCTCTTGGCTGCTTTTAAAATGGATGGTGAGTGTGCAGGGTCAGGGTGGGGACTCGGTGGAGCAGGGCGTGATTATTGAGGAGGAATGGTCGTCAGCTGCCGCTGCGGAATCCCCATGCACGTGCAGCCTCCCAGCACAGGAAGCACATGGGTCACAGAGCACTGGGCCAGCCCTGCAGGCTGTTTGAGGGCAATGGGGGTCTGTGTGTCAATTTCAACCATCCAAAGCCCCTGCCTAAGGCCCAGAGAGAACAGGTCAAGCCTTGAAGCAGTAAGTTCCAATCTTCCCATCCTTCTGGCTCTTTCTATCCCATGTGCTGGCCCCAGGACAGTGGGCAGCCTGGGAGAAATCAGTATCTTTGGTGGCCAGTTCTGATGGAGAACAACAAACTTAGCCACAGTTCTAAACTGAGATTGACGCTTTTATTTTCCCTACTCCAAAGGGCATAAAAACTGTTTCTCATGTGGGTCTACATGAAGCAAAACTCCACTGCGTGCTGCTTCACTGCATTTTTGGTGACAGCCCTTGCACAGCTCTTTGCTCTCTGCAACCTGGTCAATCTCCTTCAAAATCAATACCGGGCACTATGGTGTGGGCCTCAGTCACCTACCTCTGCCACCGTCAAGACTGTGAGCAAATAACAGACCAGAAGAGGAGCTGACACAGGAGGTTAAGTTTTTTATTTTGAAGCCCACGTGACATGAAGAAACAGACTGGAAAGCAATGGCCCGCTGAACCAGACAGCCAGACGAGCACCCCATTCCCACTGCACCCAGCAAATGTGCAACCGGTGCTCTTCTGCAGTCAGGTGGGGGTGCTGGATGCTAACACAAGAGGAAAGAGGACAAAACACAAGGACAGAAAGTCAGAGCCATGGAAGCTAGAAAGCACAGTCAAGTATGAGGTCCTCTCCGTCAAGGAGTTTATAATCTAGGAGGGGAGCCAGACAGATCCATAAATAACCAAGGTGAGGGTCAGTGTTATAAAGGACACACAAGCAATATGGCGCACGGAGGGAAAGGAAACCCAGTAAGACTTCATGGAAGAAACAGGAAGAACTAGAACTGAACCAGGGGAGAGGCTAGAAAAACAGTGAGAGCACTCTGCCAGGAGGAAGAACAGCATGGGCCAGCGGACGATAAGGGAAAAGCAGCTGGCACACTATCGCAGGCCATCTAAGGCGTGCTGGGGTCAGACTTGGGGGCTGGAAAGGACAGACCTGACTAGCAGCAAAAGCAGCTGCAGTGTTTCTTCAGGCCGGAGCCTGCCAGGTCTGAGCCAGGCACGTCACACCAGCTCTGCACTGCTCAGAATGCCCCCAAGTGGATCGGATGGGCCCCACCCTCCCTCACTGCCTGACTGCTCAGATGGAGACACGGGCAATTTCTGAGTAAGGGAGGCAGCGGGACAGAGCTCAGTCCTACAGTGGATCCTAGCAGGAACGAGTGAACGCTCGGCTGAGAGCTACGAGGACTAGCAGGAAGGGAAGGATGCATGTGAACACAGCGGAGGTTTAGTCGACTCCTGCACAGGAGTCGGGGAGATGGGAGAGGAGAGGGCGGCATCAAAAACGAGGAAAGGTGGAGATAAAGATGGGGAAAGGGAGGAGCCAGACAGGCAACCACAGTGTTTCAGAACTCCCTCCAGTAGCCAGGGCCAGTCCCGCTGGCAGTCACACAGCCCCCTGGGGCTGCAGAGAGAAGCCACGCTCCACATAAAGGACGCAGAACAGCTCAGAACAAGACAATCGATGACGAGCTCACTTTGAGTGAAAAGGTCTGAAAACAAAAATCTTAGAGAGCATCCACATTTAGGGACAGGAAAAAGAGACAACAAACAGCAAAAGGTGTACTAGAAAGGAAGAGCCCCAGGGAGTGGAAGGAGGGGGCTGGGGGGGGTTCAAATGATGTGCAGACGTCAAATGATGAGGACAGCAGAGACAGGGACCCCTGGCCACCTCGGAGAGCACAGCTCCCACCCAGGCCCGAGCATCCACGGTGGTCAGAGTAATCAGGCACGACCTCTCTTACATATTATTAACTGCTTCCCTTCGTGTACGCGCTCAGTTGGGGCAGAGTGGGTTTAATTTACAGCCTTTTAGGAGACGCCACGGTGGAGGGAGAATGAGGAATTGCGAGCACCACAATGAACTCAGAAGAAAATGCCACTGAAGGCTAGATGTTTTGATTGGCCATTCCACTGCTAAGGCACAATATAAACCTCCAGGAATCTACTTCTCAGAGAACTGGAACCTGTGTTTGCTAGAGATCAAAGTAATTAAAGCAAGAATAATGTTCTCCCCAGCAATTCCAAGAGGGAGGTGGTAACGGAATCACACCGCAGGGCCACAGAGTGCAATTGTCACATCAGAACCACACGATCCACCGGCCTGGCTGCAGCCCTCAGGGTGGGCCATCGTGGAGAGGGCTGGCCCTCCCCTGCCCTGCTGGCTCCCTGGGCAGACTGTGAACACAACCTCCCCACAGGTTATAGCCCCAAGGGAGCAAAGAAAATGGATTTGCTCATGTGAGTACATTTTTAAAAAAATTTACTGTACATGGGAAAAATTAAAAGAGCAAAACTGAACTAGGTTCTCTCATTAGATTTTTGAAACTGAAGGCATAAGCCTTCTAAAATAAAATTCTCAGCAATTAACTGATATCACCCATCTCAGACCATGTTCAAATAAAAGAACATCCAAACCAAGGTTCAGGCTTCCAGATGAACACACCTGCCCTGAAAGGAAGCATCCGTACCTGTTTCCCAGACTCCAGCGAGTCAAAACTATCGCAGCTCTCCTCTGATGAGAGGGTTTCCATGGGAACATCATCTTGGAAACCCACGAACTCTTCATCATCACTGGGGGCGTTAAAGATGTCAGCCACTTCTTTAGGGATCTTTTTGGATTCAAAAGAGAAGGATAAAACCAGGCGCTGTTGTAAGCACTTACGGAAATTTTCTAGAGGGGAGTGGGAATCTCATAACTTGGTCACTCTGCCGTGGTTGCCCAGAAGACCTGAGACCTCGTGGCAAAAAAAAGGTGAGGTGGCAGGGGATAAAACTTTTTAAAATTCCAGACATACACCCTGTTTTACAGAGAATGTCAAGGCCATGGCTGTAGAGATGACATTTTTGATCTCTTAACCAAAAAAAAAAAAAAAAAAAATATATAGGCATCAGTTACTGAGAAACCAATGATCTCTTTTTTCTCCTACAGCGGATTCATATTTAAATGTCATCATGTAAAAAAAGATTCCATAAAATATCATTAAGTTCTTAAATAATTTCCACCTATAATTCTTTATTTTTCTGTTCTCTGTCATACACTGATTCAGAGATAGAGAAGTTCATACAATGAAATAACTAGCTTTCCCTCTTTTCTACATTCTAAATCAATTTAAGTCATTGTGGAATTCCACGAGAATTTAAATGCTACTGGGGGCACTTAATCTCAGGCGGAATGTTGTCAGCACACTTAACCTATAATACAAGTAAGTATCTGCTAGGAGTTCATTTTTGTATGTTGGTATTTTCTCCCAACTCTTTATTTTTAAATAA
>NW_012152063.1:7010863-7014477 GCF_000956105.1 Propithecus coquereli
TATAGGCATCAGTTACTGAGAAACCAATGATCTCTTTTTTCTCCTACAGTGGATTCATATTTAAATGTCATCATGTAAAAAAAGATTCCATAAAATATCATTAAGCTCTTCTTAAATAACTTCCACCTATAATTCTTTATTTTTCTGTTCTCTGTCATACACTGATTCAGAGATAGAGAAGTTCATATAATGAAATAAGTAGCTTTCTCTCTTTTCTATACTCTAAGTCAGTTTAAGTCATTGTGGAAATTCCATGAGAATTTAAATGCTACGGGGGTGGGGCACTTAATCTCAGGGGGAATGCTGTCAGCACACTTAACCTATAATACAAGTAAGTATCTGCTAGGAGTTCATTTTTGTATGTTGGTATTTTCTCCCAACTCTTTATTTTTAAATAAGTTCAAACACACAGAAAGGTGAAAAAAACAGTACAAACACCTATAGGTTCTTCACCTGGAAAAACCATTTGTCACATTTGCTTTCTCTCTTTCAACAAATATTAGGCTGAACCACAACCATTTGCTCATATTTGACTGTTTCTGACCTAGAAAACAGCATCTTAATATGAGCCAACCTAATCCACACGTACCTACACATTATTTAATTTGCAGACACCATATTAATTAACCCTAAAAGAATTCAGCATACATCTCCCAAGGATAAGGACATTCTCCTAAGAACCTCAAAACTATAATCATACCTAAAATAATGTATTCAATAATAGACTTAAGTCCATATTTTAACATCTTCAACTGTCTTCCAAATGTCTTTTATAACTTTTTTGGGACAAGAGGATCTACTCAAGCAAGGTTCACACATCTCTATTTGTTTTTCGTGACACTGTTTTTTGTTGTTTTCCACAGCACTGTAACTTTTTTTTAAGACAGTCCAGGACACTGCCTTGTAGAATGTCATGCATTCTAAGCTTATCCAATTGTTTCCTCATGAGTAGATTGAGGTTAAATAGTTTTGGCAACAATTCTACACCAGTCACGTGTACTTCTCAATGTACTACATAAGGCGGCACAAAATGTCAGGTTATCCACTATCAGTAAGTGATTTTTTTCTTTTTTTTTTTTGAGACAAGGTCTCACTCTATTGCCCAGGGTAAAATGCAATGGCTTCATCACAGCTCACTGCAACCTCAAACTCTGGGGCTCAAACAATCCTCTCGCCTCAGCCTCTCGAGTAGCTTGGGACTACAGGGGTGCCCACCACCATGCCCAGCTAATTTTTCTATTTTTTTTTTTTTTTAAGAGACAGGGTCTCGCCATATTGCTCGGCCTATTCTTGAACTCCTAGCCTCAAGTGATCCTCCCACATCAGCCTTCCAAAGTGCTAGGATTACAGGCAGGAACCACTGCACCTGGCCTATTAGTTAGCAATGTTTTTTAAAAAATTAATTATAAAAACTTTCGAGCATATTTCAAAAGGAAATGGAGCTGTATTTTAATGAACACAGATGCTGATCCCCCAGCAATTATCTGCCCATGCTTAATCTTGCTTCCTCTGAACCCCTACCCAACTGCTTTTCTTCTAAATTATTTTGAAGCAATTGCAGACATGGTATCATTTCACCCTGTACCACCATCAAATGTAGTCTGTATTCAGTTCTACGGCCTCATTTTTTTAAACTCACAGTTTACTTGTATCATGATCCAAATCAGGTCCACACACTGGTCAGTACGTTTCTTATGTCCTTTCTCGTCACTCCTTTACCTTTTCTCTTGCAACTTATTCTTTAAAGAAAGCCTGTCATTTGGCTGTACAGTTTGCCAAGGTCTGGAATTTGTTTTGGTTTTTTATTGCAGCCCAATGGTGGTGATTAACACACTCCTTTGGGTTTCCCATAATTTGGTAGTTGACTGTGGAGGCTCAGTCGGATTCAAGTTTGTTTCCTTTTGGCAAGACTGCTTCATAGGAAGCGCTGTGTTCTTCCTTTGGAAAGCACGTGGTGTCTGGCTCTTTTTTAGTGGTGTTGCTGTTTGAACAACGAGGTGGCATCTGCCAGATTTCTTCTTTACAAAAACATCCTTTCTCCTTGATAAGGAATATACATAAGATGGCATCTGAGATTCTGTGAATATCCTTCTCCCCAACAACATTTCACTCAAAAGTTTCTGCATCCATTGACGCTTCTTGCCTGAATCAATTACTACATTAAGGGGCTGTGAAACAGTGATTATCAAATTCTCTTCCTCCTTCATGTAGTAGCTGGTATTCTTCTATAACACAGTTCTTCTCTCACTCTCCCCCTTCTCTCCTGCCATGTATGTAGATTCATGGATGTTTTTATTATTCATGTGTTATAATCCATACTGTCATCATTCTTTCTGATGTCCCAAATTGGTCACTGGGAGCTCCTTCAAGCCAGCTTCCATATCCTTCTGACACGACCCTAAGAGTCCATGAGCATCTCCTTGCTTTCTAGCACAAGCACGCCAAGCTAATCTCATACTTTTCCTGCCACAGCCCTCAAATCAGCCATTCCTCCAACGAGGCATGGAACCTTTTACTGGGAAATTGCATTTAGAAACCAAGATCTGAGAACTCAGTGTGCTCTTAGTTCATGAAGTATCTAGGCTCTTTGGACAGAGCAAGGATATTTTAAACATTTAAATCACAAGTTTATAGGGACATGTTGAATTCAAATCCAACGTGACAGGATTCTGCCTCACCTCCCTTAATCCCACATTAGTATGGCCCTCTGACAGCAAGGAAGACCTCGATTCCCAATATTTTGAATATACTTATCTATGCACTCTATGTATAATACACACAAAATAGTGTCAAACTTACACTACCAATATACTACCAACGACAAATAAAGTTCAGGATTTCTTTGAGGTGCTTCCCATCCTTGGAACACAGTCCCACTATACATTCATTCTTTTCCTTGAGATAACCAGATAATCGTTGTACTTGGGGATGCAATAGTGCCTTACATGACTTCCCATTTCATCATGCAGTGTATTAAAAAGAGATGTCCTCAAGGGTAGAGATTTAATAAAGTAATTGTTGCTGCTTCAACAGGACATTCTCATGTGAAACTGATATTTTCTTTTTAAATTGAATGCAGGGAGGTAAATAATGAATGCAATGACCGTTAGTACAGTTTGTTGACCAGTTTTCACTCCCTTTGCTTTTGCACAATCAGTGCAAATTCAACACAGCAAAAAAGGCAAATAATGTCTTAGTATTATTATGACAATAAATTTGCCCTCATGGACCACTGAGAGGGTCTCAGGGTCCCCCATACCACACTTTACTGTACTAGCATACAGAGAGTTGTGTATTCAAGTTACTTCGGTTCTTTGAATTCTGTGTATGTTTAATTAATTTTACATTCAGTCAGGTTCATTTAAGAAATTGTTAATCCCTAATCCACTTATTTTTATCATGCTTTAAATGCTTCTTGGTTAAAAGTGATTAGAAATTAATGGCTCAATCAAAGGAGGCTTAATGTAAATCCAAAGATTAAAAACTACAAGTTCAGTGACATTAGAGGGTTAATATAGTTTCCCACCATCTAATAAAATCACCTTAAGAGACAAACAGGCATAACATTTATAGAATTAGAGTTCCACTAACAATTTTTTTTTTTTTTTTTTTTT
>NW_012152063.1:7015639-7018520 GCF_000956105.1 Propithecus coquereli
TCCACAAAGTATCAATACATTAGGTTCATGATCTGTCATGTTCCTGTTCCATTCAGGAGTGATCTACTGGGTAGCTACATAATCTATACAAAGTGCAACAAGACTTTTTTCTTTTCAAAGTTTACGTTCCATTTGATTACAATACCAATCATAAGACTCACCAAAAAGAAAATTAAAGCAAATAACTGAAAAGAAAATATAAAAAATTCCCAACCAGTAGGTGATATTTACAGTAGTCAAATTTAAACAAATTTGGGATAACTATGGTCTAGCAAACAACAACAAAAAATGAAGAAAAGTCTCTTCTGAAAGTGAGACTGTTTCATTATTTATAATTACTTTTTAAAAATCCACAGACACCTTTATGCTAGTCCTAACTTTGAGGTACACTGTTTATATTGGTCTACCCTGTCTTGGTTGGAATTAACAGGGTGGATGTCAAAGGTCAAGTGGGGACCAGGATTTGTCTCCCCCATAAGGACAAAGGCACTACGCTGGAATTCCCAGGCACCTAACACAGGTCCCGCCTAAAGCAGGTCATCAATAAATCCCTGCTAAATGGCCAGGTGTGGTGGTGGCTCACGCCTGTAATCCTAGCACTCTGGGAGGCCGAGGTGGGAGGATAGCTTGAGCTCAGGAGTTGAAGACCAGCCTGAGCAAGAGTGAGATCCCGTCTCTACTGAAAACAGAAAAACTGAGCCAAGTGTGGTGGTGCACACCTGTAGCCCTAGCTACTCAGGAAGCTGACGCAGGAGGATTACTTGAGCCCAGGAGTTTGAGGTTGCTGTGAGCTAGGCTGATGTTACGGCACTCTAGCCTGGGCAACAGAGCAAGATTCTGTCTCAAAAATATAAATAAGCAGATAAATAAATAAATAAATCCCTGCTGAAAGCATTTATATGCATCTGACTTTGTAGTCATTTGCCCAGGACAGGCATACTGGGTCAAAAGGTGCACTCTGTGCCATTCCTACATAAGAGGCACGAAGAATTTTCACCAAGAATACTAAGACAGCTAATATACAAAGCAGTCATAGTCAACAGCTCCTCTTCTGGAAAGGACAGCAGATACCACTTATAAGCCATACAGATTACCTGACAGCTCATCTCTGGAATAGATACCGCAAACTCAGCAGGCTTTTTGTGCCAAACAGGTGTGCAATGAGGATAGCAAGTGAGACGTAAGAAAAATGGGACGGAGCTGACTGGAGGGCTGAAGACACATATCCAGGGAGGGAGGCCGCCACTGTTCTCCAGATGCCCACTGCTGTGCAGGAATAGGGGGTCCAGTATGTCTGACCTTCAACACTCCCAGAGAAGCTAGGAATCTCAGTCTCCTGGATCAAATGTCAGCTTCCAATGGAAGAAGGACCAGACATCTACAGACTGGATCTCAAACTTGTTCAGGGAAAGTACACAGCAGAACTCACGGCGCTTTGTGGAACACCAAGAAAACTGCAACTCCAAGAAATATGACCAACAGTATATCTACTAGTGCCTAGCAGTAACGCTACTAGACACCGAAGTGTTAAGAAATTTTTTAAAAACTTTAAATTAAAAATATCCTTTCCTTTGTCTATGGCCACATTATTCACTACAGCCAAAAGATAAAAGCAATTCAAGTATTCATCTGTGGATAAGCAAACTGTGATATACACATATGATGGAATATTATTCAGACTTAAAAAGGAAGGAAATTCTGACACATGCTACAACATGGATGAACCTTGAGGATATTATGCTAAGTGAAATAAGCCGGTCACAAAAAACAAATACTGTATGATTCCACTCATACGACATATCTAGAGTGGTCAAATTCATGGATATAGCATATAGAACAGTGGTTGCCAGAGGTTGAGGGAGAAAGGGGAGTTACTGTTTAACGGGTATAGAGTTTCAGTTTTACAAGATGAAAAGAGTTCTGGAGACTGGTCACACAACAATGTAAATACACTGGACACTACTGAACTGTACACTTAAAAATGGTTAAGATGGTAAATTTTATGTAATACGTATTTTACCCCAAGTTTTAAAAATTCAACAATAAAAGACAAATTAAGACAGACAATATTAAAGTGGAGGAAATTTTTCCTTCCTTAAGTGAATGCAATCTTTTCCAAATTGACAGAATAAGTCTAGACGTCAGCCTGGTTCCAATACTACCAAGACTTCAGGGGCATGTGGTTAAGAACCCAACTCTGTCACCTAAGGAAGGTTCAGCTATATCACCTCATGTGCCAAGGATTCAGCTTTAGTGTCTAGCATGACCATACCTCTAACTGGGTATCTAGGCCCATAAGCCCACAAGTTGACTGACAGTCTAGAGGACAGAGCTGTTAGCAGAACCATGCTTGCTTGGGTGGAATCCAGCTTTGTTCTATCCCAACTAAGCTGTAATAATAAAAATAAATCCTACCGAGTTGATGCTTGTTTCTTATTTGATAGGTGCCTTTCTAGCATTCCACGAGTAACACAAAGCAATGCTTTGGAGGTCTCCATATCACCCTGACCTCTGCCCGCATGAGCCTCAATTAAAATCCAATTCAAAAAACTAGTAAGTTTCAAAAAGATGCCTCAAACTGCCAGTTGTTTTTCAATCAAGTATTTACCTTTGAAAATAAGTTAATGTGAAATATTGCCAACTTAAAAGTTTATATTGTAAAAGTAAGTATAAATTTTAATTAAAGCACTTCCATATCTCAATGATATCTAAATTCATCCTTACTAAATTAAAAAATACCACCTCCAAGCCAGGAAAAATATATTTATTATCTATTAGTTCATACACACCAACAATAGTCAAACTGAGAACCAAATCAAAGACTCAATACCTTTCATGATAGCAATAAAGAAAATAAAATACCTAGGAATATGTTTAACCA
>NW_012152063.1:7020325-7051352 GCF_000956105.1 Propithecus coquereli
ATTTCTTTAAATCTTTTACAACTAAATTGGCTTGTCCATAAAAACATACCTGGCACTGATTATAAGAACTAACTCAAAAATGGATCACAAACCTAAGTATGAAACCTAAAACTATAAAACTTCTAGAAGAAAACGGAGAAAATATTTGTGACCTAAGGTTAGGCAAAAGAATTCTTAAGATACAACACCAGAAGCACAATATAGATATTAAAAATTTATACATTAGACAATCAAAATTAAGAACTCCTGCTCTATAGAAAACACTGTTATGAAGACAAAAGGCACAGACTAGAAGAAAATATCTGCAAATCTATAGATTTGATAAAGGACCTTTACCCAGAAAATATAAAGAACTCTCAAAACCCAAACAAATAGCCCAATTTTAAAATTGGGCAAAAGATCTAAGCAGATACTTCACCAAAGATATATGGATGGCAGATAAGCACATGAAAAGATGTTCAACATCTTAAGTCATTAGGGAAATGCAAATTAAAACTACAATGAGAGAGCAACCAAATACCTACTAGAATGGCTTAAAAAAAAAAGACAATATCAAGTACTGACAAGGATGTGGAACAACTGGTACTATTCATATATTGCCGGTGGAAATGCAAAATGGTAGGCCCACGCTGGAGAACAATTTGGCAGTTTCTTATGAAGTCAAATATACATTTACCATATATTCCAGGAATCCCACTTCTAGATATTTACCCAAGTGAAATGAAACATTCTGTTCACACAAAATTTGTATATAGCAGTTTTACTCCAAAACCTGGAAACGATGCCAATCAACTAGGAAATGGATAAACAAAATGTGGTATATGCATACAATCGAACACTACTCACCAATTAAAAAAAGAACGAAATACTAGCAGATAGTAACATTGCTCCATCTCAAATGCATTATGTCAGGTGAAGAAGGCTACCTATTGTATGATTCCACTTACATGACATTTTGGAAAAGGCAAAAACTATAGAGACAGAAAACAGATCAGTGGTTGCCTAGGGCTACAGGTGGGGGAGTGACTACAAAGAAGCAGGTGGAAGCATTTGAGGGCGATGCAATTGACCGTGGTGGTGAATACACAGCTGTAGGCATTTGTCAAAATTCATAGGCCTGAACATTAAAAAGGGTGAACTTTGTTGTATTAACTGCAGTCAAGAAAACAAAGAAAAGCATGCAGAAATAGTGGAACAACACAGATTGCCCAGAAACGGATCCTAGCACATATAACTAAAACACGATAAAGGAAACATCTCGAATCAAGGGATAAGAGATGGTGTTGTCAATAGCTGATGCTGGCAAAACTGGCTGAGGATAAAAACAGTCAATTTTGTTTTTCTCCTGATAAAATAAATCAGATGGTCAAAGAGTTAAATGGTAAACAGGCACAACGGAGAATTAACGTGCATATGCATCTGGCCTCTAAATGGGAGGGACTTTAACCATTAATGTAAAGGAGGTCAAAATGCAAAGGAGTGTATCACTGACCACATAACAACTTAAAACTTCTTACTTAAAAGAAAAAAATGGAATTTAGAAAGCAAGAGGAGGGAAAAAAAAAAAAAAAAAGCCAAACACGGTGTCTCACACCCCGAAATTCCAGCACTTTGGGAGGCTGAGGCAGGAGGATCACATGAGACCAGGAATTTGAGATCAGCCTGAGCAAAACAGCAACATCTCATCTCTACGAAATGAAAAAAATTAGCCAGCAGTGGTGCCACTCACTCACCTGTAGTCCCAGCTACTAGGGAGGCTGTGGCAGGAGGATTGCCTAAGCCCAGGAGTTTAAGGTTGCACTAAGCTATGATGATGCCACTACACTCTAGCCTAGGAGACAGAGCAAGTCCCTGTGGCAGAAAAAAAAAGAAAAAAAGGAGGGGCGACCACAGCTAGACTTACTCAAAGGCACAGAGCTCATTAATGCTCCAACAAAAAACATTCCCAAACATCTAAACAGGAAAACAATCTGTTTTTTCTAGAACATAACTATATATTAATTAGTATGCAGTATTTACTTCAATCAAAAAATATAAACTCAATATAACACCAAAAGCACAAGCAACAACAGGAAATAAAAATAAATGGAACTTCATCAGAATTAAAAACTTTTATGCAAAGGACATTATGAAGAAAGTGAAAAGACAACCTAAAGAATGGGAGAAATACGTGCCAATCGCATATCTGATAAGGATCTACTATTTATTAATAGAACTTACAACTCAACAACAAAAGATTGTTTCTGGGCAAGATCCATTTCTGGGGAATCTGTTCTTACAACTCAAGAACAAAAAGGCAAACTCAATCAAAAAATGGATGAGGAACTTGAATGGACCCTTCTCCAAAGAAGATAAACAAATGGCCAAGTACATGAAACAATGCCCAACATCACTGGACATTAGGGAAATGCAAATCGAAACATGCAATACCACTTTACACTGTCTAGGATGCCTTCAATCCAAAAATGGGTGGGAGGGGGGAGGAAAAAAAACAAGTGTTGGTGAGGACACAGAGAAACTAAAACCCTTGCACATTGCTGGGAAGAATGTAAAATGGTTTAGCCACTGTCAAACAGTTTGGTGGTTCCTCAAAAAGTCAAACACAGAATAACTATGGGTCTTGCAATTCTCCTCTTAGGTATATAATCAAATGAACTGAAAACAGGTCTTCAAGCAAATACTTATACACCCATGTTCACAGCAGCACTACTCACACCAGCTAAAAGCTGGACATAACCCAGATGTTCACCATAGATGAAAGGTTAAACAAATTGTATACACACGCGTGCGCACACAAAATGGATGGACTGTTATTTGGCCATAAAAAGGAACGAAGTACTGATCCATGCTACAGTGTGGGTAAACCTGGAAACCATCATGGTAAGTATGAGAAGCCAAACACAAAAGGTTGCATAGCACAGGTTTCAATTTATGTGAAATATCCAAAAAAGGTAAATCCATGGTGACCAAAAACAGATCAGTGCTTGCCAGGGACTGGAGGAGAAAGGAATGGGGAGCAACTGCTATTATTAATATAAATAGGTACAGGGTTTCCTTTTAGGGTGACGAAAACGTCTTGGAACTAGGGATGGTGGATATACAACATTCTGAATGTACTAAATGCCACTGAATGGTTTTCTTTAAGATGGCTAATTTTACATTGTATGACTTTAACCTCAAAATTTTTAAGAGTCTAAATTCATTACAATAATTAAAAGTCTCATCCTTATTCCACTATTCAAATGTGCTTATAATTATGTAAAAGCAGGCAATGATTTACCAAATACTGTGAATCAGGGGTAGTGCACAGCTCTTTCCCAGGTGGCGGCAGTCTGCTTTATCAGCGGTGAGCCCAGTGCTGGACACAAGATAAAACTGCTCCGTAAACTGCCTTCTAACCAGCCTCGCTAATTCCCAGAGCTCCCTCTACAGGCCTGTCTCCACACAGCAGGTGAGGCCTCTAAATTAAATTCCCCCTACCCTCCCCGGCACTGATTCCCATCACACTCACAGTAAAGCCCAACATTCCCAGCACGGCTCCCTCTGGGACCTCATTACTTTCCACGCTCCACCTGCTCAATGCCCTCCAATGATAACAGTTCCTGGGCTACTGCCTGAAGGGAGAAGCACATTTCTGTCTGGGGGCCCCTGCCTACCCCATAGATGGACAGAGGTGGTCTCTACTTTCAGGTCTCCCTGCTCAAATGTCTCCTCATCAGTGGGACCTGCCTCTCCTGACCACCCTTTCTAAAACCAGTACCCCTAGAACGGTTACCATTTCTAGCCTTTGCCCTGTTTTTTATTCAATCCATCTATTATTACTTGGTAGTAGATCATTTTAAAAAACAGTATTACACATTTATTGTCTGCCTCTCCCATTAAAATTAAGTCATGCGAACACCATGAGGAGAGGAACTTCAGTTTGCTCATTACTATGTTTCCAAAGCCTGAAACAGTGGCTGGATAGAATAAGAACTCAATTATTTGCTGAATGAATAAAATGAATACATTTATCAAATGGATAAAAAAAATTACTGTCATATGTAGGTAGTCATGCAATAGGAAAAAACTGTAATGCTACACATGAGAATGTTATCAATGATTATTTTTGGACAGTGAGATTATGAAAATAGCACTGAGTAGCAAAGAGCATTTTAATGTCAGACTATGTTGTTTCCAGTCATGACTCCACTCAGAAGCTGAGTGACCATGGCCACGTTTCCTCATTGCAAATGCAGAGAACTCCTCTGTGGTGATTATGAGGATTAAATAAGATAATACATGTAAAGTACTCAACAGAATGTCTGGTATACAGTAAACACTCAACACATGTTCTTAATAGTCACCGTTAATTTTTTTCTTTGTATTTTTCTGTATCTTACAAACTTTTGGCAATTTATCAAAAAAAGTAACCAGAGAGTCACATCAGCAAAACGAACTCAGAAGCTCCAAGGCTTCATCCCCCTCCCAGAGACATAAAAAACAACTAGAAACTGTCTGAACTAACCTTTTAGAAGCTCTGAATAATGGTCAAAGATCTACTGCAACCAAATGAGTGCCCAATCAAGAAAAAGTCACCTTCGAATGGTAGAAATTTTCATGGCATTTTTACTCACCCTTGTTCCACTCTCTCTACAATACAGTCTTGCTCTGGAAGATGCAGCAGCCCAGTTCCCTTCCTCAAACCAGAATGATTCAGTGATTGCAACATTCTAACATGTCAGGGAGCTAACTGAAACATTGGTCCCTACCTCACCTAACTCACAGCACAGGTGGGGAAAAGCTGCAGCCACTATCTCATGAAATCTGCAGGGGAACTAGAGACCTGCAGATGCCTGGAGAGAGATTATGGGTAGAGAAATGCAGCAGACTACATGAGGCCCAAGGAAAAGCTGAGGTGAGACTCAAAAGACATTAAAAAGAAGCCATAAATATGGGGGAACTGAAAAAGCCACACATAGGCCCAGGCTCAATATGCTCAATGTGCTCAGAAAAGATCTGAGATCTTAAGTTTTCAGGCTCAGAACATGTCCACTTAATCACTGATGGACATTCCTGGCAAAGAACCAGTCTGCAACGACTGGAAGAGGTGGCTGTTTTCTCAAATATCTAATTTTCAACAAAAGACGAAAGGCATACAAAGAAACACAAAAACATGGCCCATTCAAAGGAACAAAATAAATTAGCAGAAACTGTCCTTGAGGAACACTGAACTTACTGGACAAAGACAACTACCTTAAATATACTCAAAGAACAAAAGGAAAGCACAAAGAACTAAAGTGAATCAGGAAAATGACATATAAACAAAACGAATCAACGAAGAGATACAAATTATAAAAGGGAACCTAACAGAAATTCCGGAGCTGAAAAAATACAATAACCAAATTGAAAATTTTACTAGAATGGTTCAAAAACGTATTTGAGGTAGAAAATCATCAAATTTGAAGGCATTTGAAAATACTGAGTCTAAGGAGAAAAATAAAAAATAAAAAGTGAACAGAGCCTAAGAGACGTCTTCAAGGAGACCAATATGGAATCTCAGAAGGGGTGGGAGAGAGTGCATGAGAAAGAGACGGATTATTTGATGAAATAATGGCTGAAAACTTCCCAAATTTGATGAAAGGCATGAATACACTAATCCAGGAAATTCAATGAATTCCAGGTAGGATAAATTCGAAGAGAACCACATAGAGACACAGTATAATTAAACTGATGAAAGACAAAGAATCTTGAAAGCAGTGAGAAAAAAGCTACTTGTCACATATAACAGATGCTCAATAAGATTATCAGCTGACTGTTCACAGAAACCTTGAAGGCCAGAACACAGTAGGATGATATATTTATAATGAAGTGCTAAAGGAAAAAAATCTGTCAAATGAAAATTCTTTATCTGGCAAACAACTGTACTTCAAAATGAGTAGAGATTAAGATATTCCCAGATAAATAAAAACTGAGCAAGTTCATTACCACTACCATTAACAGAAAATAATAAAGGGAGTCTTTCATGTTGACATGAAAGGTCACTGACAGTACCTTTGTTAAAGCCACACAAAAATATAAAGTTCTCAGGTCAAGGTAAATACACTGACAAATATAAAAACCAGTATTATTGTAAATTTAGTTTATAACTCCACTTGTTATTTTCTACAGGATAAAAAATATTTACAAATCTGTGTCAGTGGGTACATAACACATAAAGATGTAATTTGTGATGCCAATAACATAAAATGGAGGAGGACAGAGCAGTATAGGAACAGAGTTTCTGTATATGTCATTGACATTAAACTGGTATCATTCAAACTAGACTGTCACAACTTTAGAACGTTACATGTTATCCCCATGGTAACAACAGAAAAATGTATGTGTAGAATACACAGAAAGGGATAAGAGTCAAAATGTGTCACTACAAAGAAATCAACTAAACTCAAAGGAAGGCAGTGATGGAAGAAATAAAGGACCAAAAAGGAGACACATAAGACATATTTTTAAAATGGCAAAAATTAAGTCATTCTCTACCAATAATTACTTTAAATTTAAATGATTTAAACTCCACAATCAAAAGAAACAGATCGGCAGAATGGATTCAAAAATAAACCAAACCAGGGTACAAATATATGCTGCCTACAAGAGACTCACTTTAAATCTAAAGACATAAATGACTCAAAGTGAAAGGATGGAAAAAGATATCCAATGCAAATAGTAACCAAAAGACAGATGGAGTGGCTATATTAATATCAGACAAAATAGATATTAAGTCAAAAACTGTTTAAAGAAAGACATTACAGATTGATACAAAGGGTCAATTAACCAAGAAAAGATAATAATTATAAATGCACCAAACGTCAGAGCTTCCAAATATACGAAGCAAACACCAATAGAACTGAAGGGAGAAATAGACTGTTCTCCAATTACAGATAGAGACTTCAGCATCCCATCTTCAATAATGAACAGAACAACCAGACAGAAGAACAATAATAATAAGGAAACAGAGGACTTGAACCACACTATAAACCAACCAGGACGAAAAGGCATGCATAGAACACTTACCTAGTAACAGCAAAATACACATTTTTCTCAAGTACACATGGAAAATTATCCAGGACAGACCATATGTTAGGCCACAAAACAAGTGTGAATAAATTTGAAATGATTGAAATCATATAAACTATCATTTCTGATCACAATGGAATGTGAAATACCTTGAAACAAATGTATATGAAAACAAAATGTACCAAAACTTACACGATGCAAAGCAACACTAAGAGGGCAATACATACCAGAAAATACTTATAATAAAAATCATCTAAAATCAACACATGAACTTCACACATTATGGAACTAGAAAAAGTACAGCAAAGTAAACCCAAAGCTAGCATCAAAAAGGAAATAAAGATTAAAGCAGAGATAAATTAAAACAGAATATAATAATAAAGATCAATAAACCCAAAAGTTCACTCTTTGAAAAAAAAAAAAAAAAAGAGAGAGAGAGAGAGAGAAAACTTACTAAAATCAGAAATGAAAGTGGGGACATTACTACCCATTTTACATAAATAAAAAGGCTTTTAAAAGAGTACTATGAACAACTGTATGCTAACAAATTGGATTATCTAGATAAAATGGGTAACTTCCTAGAAACATAACCTACCCAGATTGAATTATAAAGAAATAGAAGATCTGAATAAACCTATAACTCGTAAGGATTTGACTCAGTAATCAAAAACCTCTCAACAAAGTAAAGCCCAAGACCAGATGAATTCTACTAAATATTTAAAGAAGAATTAACACCAGTTCTTCTCAGACTCTTCCAAAAACCTGAAGAGGGAACATTTCCTAACTCATTCTATTACATGAGGCCAGAAGTACCCTGATACCAAAGCCAGATAATGACCCTAACAAGAAAACCACAAACTACTCCTTATGAATACTGATGCAAAAATCCTCAACAAAATACCAGTGAACCGATTCAGCAGCACAGCACAAGGATTATACAAGATGACCAAATGGAATTCATTCAAGGAATGCAAAATAGTTCAACATATGAAAATCAATTTAATGTAACATATTATAGAAACAGAATAAAGGCAGAAAAATGATCACCTCAATTGACACAGAAAAAATATCTGACAAAATTCAACACCCCTTCATGATTTAAAAAAAAAAACAAACCCTCAACTAAGAATGGAAGGAAACTTCACCAACACATGAAAAAGCCACAACTAACATCATACTCAATAGTGGAAGATTGAAAGCTTTTCCCCTAAGATCAGGAAAAAGACAAAAACGTCTGCTTTCACCACTTCTATTCAACATAATACTGGAAGGTCCGGCCACAGCAATCAGGCAAGAAAAATAACGAATAAAAAGCATCCAAATAGGAAAGGAAGAAGTAAAATTTATCTCTGTTACAAGATGACATGATTGTATATGTACAGAGCATTATAGATTACATAAAAAAAGTTGTTAGAGCTAATTAACAAATTCAACACTGCAGGACACAAAAATCAACACAAAAACCAGTTGCATTTCTACATACCAACAATGAATAATATGAAAAATTTTTTTAAAAAATTCCATTTCCAATGGCAGCAAAAAATACTTAGAATAAGCTTAACCAACAAGGTTAAAGTCTTATACACTGAAAACTACAAAACATCACTGAAAGAAATCAAAGAAGGCAAATAAGTGGAAAGATATTGCAGGTCCATGGACTGGAAGGCTTACTATTGTTAAGATGACAATACAACCTGAAGCAACCTAAAGATTTCATGCAATCCCTATCAAAATCCCAGTGATGGTTCTTGCAGAAACAGAAAAATCTATCCTAAAATTCACATGGAATCACAAAGGACCCTAAATAAACAAAACAATCTTGAAAAAGAACAGTATTGGAGGACTCCTATTTCCTGATTTTAATACTTACTACTAAGCTACAGTAACCAAAACAGTGTGGTCTTGGCATAAAGACAGACATACAGACCAAAGGAAGTGAATAAAGAGCCCCAAAATAAATTCTTGCATATATGGTCAAATGATTTTTGACAAGTGTGCACCAAGACCATTCAACGGCAAAGAACAGTCTTTTCAACAAATTTTGGGGGGAAAACTGGTTATATCCACATGCGAAAGAATCAGGGTGGACCCTTACCTTAAACCATCTATAAAAACTAACTCAAAATGGATCAAAGGCCTACATATAAGAGATAAAACTATAAAACTCTTAGAAGAAAACATAGGGGAAAAGCTTCATGACACTGGGTTTGGCAATAATTTCTTGGATATGGCAACAAAAACTACATAAACTGGACTTCATCAAAATTAAAAACTTTTGCCGAAAAGACACTATCAAGACCACTAAAAGCCAACCTACAGAATGGGAGAAAATATATGCAGATCATATATCTGATAAAAGATTAATATCCAAAATATATAAATGACTACCACAACTCAACAACTACAAAAACCCAATTAAGAAATGGGCAAAAGACTTGAATGAACATTTCTCCAAAGAAGATGGCCAATGAGCACGTGAAAAAATGGTTAACATCACTAATCATTAGGGAAACACAAAACAAAACCACAATGAGATATCACTTCACACTCATTAGAACGGCCATCATCAAAAAAAATAGAAAAGAACTAGTGTTGGCAAGCATGTGAAAAAAATTGGAATCCTTGTGCACTGCTGGTGACAATGTAAAATGGCACAGCCGCTGTGCCAAACGGTATGGTAATTTCTGAAATAATTTAGAATTACCCTATGACCCAGCAGAATTACCATATAACCCATCACTTCCACTTTTAGGTATGTACCCAAAACAACTGAAAGCAGTGACTCAAACAGATATTTGTATCCCAATGATTGTTCATTGCATACCATCCATCACTCACAATGGCCAAAAGGTGGAAACAACCAAAATGTTCATCGATGAATGAATATGAGGAAAAAAAATGTTGTACGTACAAGTACATATAAAAGTATTATTCAGCCTTAAAAAGAAATGAAATTCTAACACATGCTACAACATAGATGAACCTTAAACACATTAAGTGAAATGAGCCAGTCGCAAAAGGACAAATGATGTATGATTCCACTTATATGAGATACCTAGAATAGTCAAATTCTCACGGACAGAAACTAAAAGAGAGGCAACCAGGGGCTGGGGGAAGAGGTACCGGGAAGTTATTGTTTAGTGGGTACAGAGTTTCAGCTTAATGATGAAAAAGGTCAGGAGACAGCAGTGATGGTTGCATGACAATGTGACTATATGGAATTGCATACTTAAAATAGATAAAATAGTAAGTTTTATTATGTATATTTTACCACAATAAAAACCTCCCAAAAAGTAATGTTATTTTTAAAAGAGAAAATAGAAGTGGGGAGAAATTCCAGATATGTACTCGTACGGGGCTTAGAAGAGCTATTCAGCAGATGAGTAGCCTTTAAGCTGGAATTTTGGCAGAGATCCTAGGAGTGAAGTGAACCAAACAACGTGGGAAGTGCTGCCTAACTTCCTCTTCCAGGGAGCTCAGCAGATAAGAAATGTGTAGCCAATGTTAAGATTTCTCTAGACTCTAGAGACTGATTATCAAATTGGACAAATCTTGCTACTGGCATTTTGGACAGAACAATTGCTTTGTCCCATGGGACTCTCCTGTCTGCCATAAGATACTTATCCCTGAACTCTAAACCACTCAACAGAAGCATTCCCTTCATCCCCATCACTCTGACAATCAAAGAGAAACCCACATATTTCTATCACCACCACTACCATGACCTCGGTTCACCCACATGACAACCACAGAGTGAGTCCAAAATTGAACTATGAGAGTCTTGGTCTATCTGTCGGGGTACCCGTGACAGGTTATAAAGCAGTAGCAAACAAGCGCAAATCGCAATTAATGGCTTAAAAAGAAAGATTTCTGTCTTGTTCATATTACATGTTCATCATAGGCCAGCCAGAGTCTATTCCACGCTGTCCTCACACCAGAACCCGAGCCGACAGAGCTACTACTATTTGAAATGCTGGCAGGTACAGCGGCAGAGGGAATGAGATATGGCAAATAACAAGCTGGCATAGAAAGAATTCCATCTACAAGTGAAACATATTATTTCTGCTCATATTTCATTGGCCAAAGCAAGTCAAATAGCCTTGCTGGTTCCAAGGAGCCAGGAAAGTGCAACTCTCCCATTTACCTGGAAGGAAAAGAATCAGAACATTAGTCCAGAGCTCTGATGACTCCCAAAATATCCCTGGGAAGTGTTCTGTAAAGTTGAAGAAGACACTATATAAATGTCAGTTATTAAAAGAGTATAGTAATACCAGTACTACTATGCCCTTCCATCCATTCAAGAAATATTAATTAAGCACCTAATACGGGCGCCATTTACTAAACATATATATGCGGGACACCATGCTAAGATATCTGATGAAAAAATAAGTCACAGGTGATAGGGTGAGAGAGACAATATTGAAACGATTTCTATGTGGTGCAACTAAGTGTCAACAGGGAAGTCCAGGTACTCCAGAAGTCCCCAGGGGGGCACCTGACCCAGCTGGGGGGAAGGTAAGGAAGACTTCTAGGAGCAGTGACATCAGTCATGTCAATACAGCTGCAGGATGGAGTGACCCTGGAGAAGGGCTTGTCGTAGGTGCACAGGCGGAAGCATGAATCTGGAGGTGCCTGTCTTTCGGAGGAGGCAAGTGTCCCTGTGCTCACTCCGGACAAGCACTGAACAGATCCCCACACTGATGGGGGGGGGGGCATGGAGGGGGGAGGATCTTCTGCATCCCACAGCCCAGCCCTGAAAGCCTTTGTACAGGGACCCTCTTGACACACTTCTGCCCTGCTGAGAGCACTCACTGCAGACCACGGAAAATGAGCCTTAACAACCTCTGGGACGCCGGCCATGCAGGCTGCTGACACCACTTGGCTCTTGGCATTGTACCACAGTGAATGACACACTCACATTCACTAAGAGTACATCCTTTTTCGGTGCTAATTACAACCACTTAGTACCACAAAGGTCATGAGGACACCCAGATGTTCTTTTCAGTGACTTTTTGAAGGCAGGTAAAGGGAGCCCTAGGTAAGAGGTCACGAGCACATTTGGGAAAGGCTGGAGGGAGCCCCACTGGCTTTCACCACTTTAATAAGTGCCTGGGAGCAATAGTCAAGGGCGGGGGAGACAGTTAAAAATAAACAATGGTGTTAAATATACTTTTTCTTAACTTTCCTTTTTAAACCAATGCTAATGGAAAACAAGACACTAGAAATTTTGCATTAAAAATGTTCTTAGGGATTTCAGTATCAACTGAGGTTTGATTTTTTTCCCCCCATTTAACTGCCCTTCATGGTCATGGAGGTTTAAATTAAAGATATTGTAGGGCAGGAGTGGAGGAATGTGAGGGAAATGTCCTATTTCAGGATTTATTGTAGGTATGATTTCTAAATTTTACACTTGGCAGTTCCACACTTCTCCAAGCTGGGAGCTCAGCGACTGCCAGAGGGCTTTTAGGATCATAGGTGGGACAGGGAAGGGAAATCCCTGCCCCAGAGTCGTTTTTAATTTCATTTTTGTATTAAAATAAATAAAAATATATCATGGGATAGAATGCAAAACAGGCATGACTTTGAAAGACAAAACTGGAGATTTATGAGAAAATTTCCTACCCCCTCCAGGCCTCCCAGGCAGGCCCCAAATGGCTTCCAAATTTAGTTCAACAAAAAAAATTTGCGCAGCTCTGGGACAGGACATTCCCGCCCATGACAACTCATACTTCCACTCAAAACCCATGGACAGCCCTAAAACGAGCATTTCGTTTTTAATTCAACAAATATTTAACACCTATATGCCAGGCCCTTCACATAACGCTGGATAATTATCATTTTGACCAGCCACACGGTTTGGGGTCACCAGTCACTACCCTGGGGAAAGCCCAGGGGCCCTTGTAACAGAGGAGGACATCTGCCAGGAGGCAGCAGAGGGGGTGTCTCAGGGTTTATGTCAAAAGATTCAGACCTCCAGGGTTTGCTCGCAAGTGTAAGGCATCCTCCAAGCATATAGGCCCCTCCTGCATCAGAGGCTTAAAGATGGGGGTGCTGCCCAAAGAACTGCACTGTTCCTATGTAGGGTTTGGGGGAACAGCAAAAGGGTTTGTGGGAAGGGATTCCTGGCCCACACCCAGTCCTAGGAAACTGGTACAACTGGCAGGGCACAAGACACTAGGGAATCTGTTTCCTACATACCTGGCAGCCTGGGCTGGCAGGAAGCACAGACTCCAAAGACTCATGCTTTGGGATTCCACATGTTATTTTTTAAATGTTTTACTGAAGTGCAACATACAAACAGAAAAGCACATGTATCTTAAGTATACAGTTTGGTGAAGTTTGCCAGAGTGTACCCACCCTTTATAACCAGCACCCAGATCAGGAAATACTTTTCCTTTGCTCTTAGAAACCACTTTATAATGGGTGAACCACCTTCTGTTCAACCTTCAGACATCCAACCTCCAATGAAAATATATTTTCGGGAATGCTGTCTAGGAGACTATAGTTGAAGTAAGCAAGACAAAAGAAGGCAACTCCTTTCAAAAAGGGACTCATTAGCCTGAGCAAGAGCAAGAGTCCATCTCTACAAAAGGGAGAAAAATGAGCCAGGCGTGGTGGTGCTGGTGGGGTGGTGGCGCATGCCTGCAGGCCCAGCTGCTTGGGAGGCTGAGGCAGGAGGATCACTTGAGCCCAGGAGTTCAAGGTTGCAGTGAGCTGTGACACTGTAGCCCAGGCCTCAGACCAGAGCAAGACTCTGTCTCAAACAAACAAGCAAAACCAACAAAAAGGGAACATTGCCACATGGGAGGGGAGCTCAGGACCCGGTGTTCCCGCTTCCGAGTCAACTTTCACAAATTCCCAACAGCCCTAACCCGCAGGCACTTTCACTGCCTGTCCACGGGCACGTTCATGGGCTTTCTTGGTCTTCTAGGCAGCCCGATGGTGGTAGAGAAAGACCTCTCTACACTTTCCCCCAAACTAAAACATTCTACCAGATGCTCTGAGCTCAGTGAAACACTAATTGTTTCATCCAGTTCTCATGAGCCTTGACTCTAACCTCAGCAAAAACGACTTTCTCTCACTTAATACAGCACAACAAAAGGGGCAATGTCCTAGGAAAACGTGTCGCAGGTTCCCATCCATTGAAAATTAGGCACATTTGTAAGATATTAAATACATCATAAACAGTAATTACAAAGTCTGGACTCTGACGCAAGCCCTAAGATACATAGTATACCACCGTGAGACGTTTAGGACAAAGTTCCTTTAATAAAGAAAAAAATGTTTTCATCAGAAAATACGTACATAAACTACACGTCTACTCAGCGAAACACTACAGTCACTAAAAATGAAAACTGTAAAGACCTCCAGGCGACTCGATAAGTGACAGTGCCCACGAGCAATCACACAAAGGTTACGAAAAACGATGACTGTACTACAGGCGAACACGAAATGGAAATGACACACAAAGGAGGTACAGAGAAGAGCAGGGCAGACAGAACAGTGACACAACGTTGTCTCTACGACACAAAATTCACATAAAAGTCATTCCTATGAAGAAGCTTTGCAGATCTTATTCATATTCCCAAGCTGACTTTTATACAGTATAAAGCATAATCTGGTAAATTCCTAAGAAAGAACCAGACCAGCTGCTCTCACACTCCATCCAGCCCTTCTACTTAAACAGGTTATACGCAGCATGTCCTTCATCATCTCAGTAGCACCGTGAGTTAGGCAAAGATTTCTATCCTCAATTCTTTTAGAGAAAGAGTTGTGACTCGACAAAGTCCCACGATTCCAGTGGCAAGAGCCAGGCAGTGACTCTGGGGACTGGAATCCTAACTGAGCTTCTTCCCTGTAAGTTTCCCAGAGCAAATTAGTCAATGTAACCTTTATCTTTAAAATGCAGATAATACTACCTACTTCACAGAACTATAGTGAGCATTAACTCTGACAACTTTTAAGTCCTTAGCACAGCATGACTTTTCAAAGAAGGGACAGTTTACATTCCTTGGGGGAGAAAAGGAAAGCTCTTAAGGTCTCCCTCCCTTCACCCCCAGGCAGCCTAAGTCCCCACAGCACAGAGCAGGAGCCAGCTGAGCTCTGGCTAAGGCAGGAGGAGGCAAGGAGTTCAAGAGTGGCCTTCTGGTGAGGAGTGTGGGGAAGAAGAGTGTTTTCCGTGTCTTTGTTCTTCCACCACAACTAACAATAACTAGCACACAGCAGGTGCTCAATGAACATCTGCTAAATGGACTAACCCAGTCAGAAATCTCTGTCCTCAGCTGATTGCAAAAAACAGGCAGCATCAACTATTCCTTTGACCTAAAACTCTGGCCCCTTATTCTGCAAGAGTCCACAACATATTTCTGTGCTGCCTACAGGGCGCTAGCACTTACTACTACGGAAGATACATTTTTCTGAGTAATAACTTCAGCTGAATTTACCAAATATGCCTCTGAATGGTCCACTGCTTTTCATAAACAAAAAGAAAATAAAATGGTTCCACTAATATTTTCTTATCTCTATCCCTACCTCAAACAGCCTGTATCAAATTCCACTTTGGTGACTAAAGCTGGAAGTCTTTTATAAAACAAAACTGTATGTTGGAGGTAAAAATTCTAAACTATAATTCCAAGAGCATGCTAATGAGTAAAGGAAAACCCTCAAAAGCAGTTTCAAATTAATATGCCTGGGCTATTCTATTTGAATGGCTTTATTGAACTTTTTTGCTAATTTACTCTAACATTCACAAATTGTTTTAAAGTCACACTATCTCATGGTTTTCTGTCCTGTGTACCTGGATCAGAATTGCTGGGATCTAAGGTTTTCCTCTGAGAATTCGGCTCTACCATGGGTGGGATGGTCAGCAGTGCACAGAAAGAGTGACTGAGTGGCCTTTTAAATAAAGGACTATTACAGTGGAAAATCATTGTCCTTCCAAGAAATCACAAACGACCTTTCTCTGTGACCAGCTTCTGGAGCTCTGGGCACACATTTTAAGCCACAGGATCAGATGGGAGCACTTTGCAGCTATGAGGTCAACACCAGAAAAATTCCCCTTTACCCCTTCAGTAGCACACTTGTGCATATTCATGAGAACACTTAGCATCATTTCCTTCTCAAAGAGTCTGTCCTGCACCCTGGAGCTGGAAGACAGTACAAGGAGGACACTGTCATTCAGTACCTACCAGTTTCTCTGTGAGGAAGCTGAGGCAAGGTCAAGCACCAGCTCCAGTGAGCTGCACTGTTGAGAGCTCTTAGTAAGGGATCACAACCTTGTCTTTAGTAGGTATTATTTGTCATTCAGTACAAAAACACAAAGACATAGTGGTCAGCCCAACAAGACTACAGCCCATGGGAGCCATAATCACTGTCAGAGGACATCAAATCCAACATACTGGTGGGATCGTGCAAAAGTACAGACTCATAGCTCAGAGTGTAAAGGAGTGTCTCTTCCTTGTTCGCTTATTACTCATTAACGTCAGGCCTAACCTGCTTTGCTGAAACACCTTTCTAGCTCTGTGCTTTCCAAGGGATGGGAATTATATTTACTGCACTGCACGTATGAAATTAAAACCCACTGCACACTGAGTTGAACCGTATTCAGTATGTAGTAATGCCGATTCAGGTGGTTCATCACACTGATTTATTCATAAGGCTAGGGGATAGGGTAGAACCACAGGAATTTAACATCTTGCTGTGCCTGAAATGCTCATTAAGTGCTCTTATCTGCAGTCACCTGCCCACTCCACAGAACCACTCTCCACTAATTTAAAGACACTATAATCTGCTCACATTTAAATTATGAACAGGAACATTTTCACTGCAAAAATTATCACATATCTTAATTTGCACTGCCAATTAGGTCTTTAGAAAAGAAAAAAAAAAACCTGATCATCTTACATATAGTAATTTGCCCTAATTGGTGCATAATGGGTTGGATATAATTTGTGGGTTACCCCCCCATGGTAAACAGTTTTAACATTTTAGAACTACCAAAAATTAGCCTCATTATGTGGCAGTAAAATGTTCACTTGCAACTACACATTCTGGGACACTTTTTAATGTCCTAAACATGAATTATGACTGTCAGTAGAGGAAGTGTAAAGACCTCTCCAACAGAACAAGTTTCAGGAGTGATACATTATCAAGATACAGTTTCCGATGAAATGCACAAGGAGCTCCAATCTCCTTCTCGAGGTTTGTTTTTTTAAGGCCTGGATACGCAGAAACTCCTAGAAATATAGAATGCCAATAAGTGGTAAAGGCTAATAAGAGAAAAAAAGAAAAAAAAAAACTAGCCCTGTCTCAGTCCTTAGGCTTGCTTTACTATTTGTTTTCCTTGCTTTTAGTATCTTCCCTCACTGTAGGAATTTTTCAAATACTCCTCACAAACATCCACAACAATAGATTTTTCCCAAACGACCAGGTCGAGGAAGGCTTTCAGAAATTACTAAACGGCCAAAGTGACCGTGAGTGGCTTGGTCTTTAATTTGCCGCCAGACTCGGGCAGGTGACAGCGGCCAGTGCTTTGAGTCTCCCAAGGCCAGGGGCCCCGCCTCCACTCCCGGGCCCCAGCACCCAGGTGGAGAAAAGCAAACACCAGTCGAAGGCAAGGTGGAAGCAGCGGGTCCAGAGACTCTCACAAAACCAAGCGGAAAAAACCCCCAACCCTCTCACAAAGCATCTCTGCAGCTCCCACAAGCAGCAGCGTGGCTGCTTCCTTCCCTTTTTAAAAGTTTTATTTTTAGTTCTTTTGAAAAGTGTTCTTATTGCTTATCTCTAAATAAGAATGTACGTCCATTACAAAAATTGAGAGAAAAGCTTTTTGAAAAAGAGAAAACTGAAGTCACGGTCACATTCCCAACCACTCATTGCAATGTTTGGGAAACTTACTCTTAAGTGTTCGTTAATGAGCTTTAAAGCCTAGTTAGGCCCATAATGCGTAACAGGGTTTGTGCTGTGTGTATGATTTGGGATCTTGCAGCTGGTTTTTTAACTTGGCCTAATGACGTTGCCGCTCCACCCCCCCACCGTTGGTTACAAATTACTTGAAAACACTTATAAAGAATTCTAGAATATTTATATTGACTGCGAAAAAGCTGAAAGAAGAAAAAAGTTCTAGAACAAACACGAAAGCCATACCTTTTAACTCCACTATCAAGTTGTACTGGTCTCTCAACTATGTTTTTTAGAAAAACTACATTTTTCTTAAACTTCATTCCCGAAGGAGGGGCGCACAAAAAAGCCCCCACCCCGGTCTCTCCTGCGCTGCAAACGCAGGCGCTGCGCCCTGCCACCTCCCCGCCTGCACCTCCAGGCAGCCACCCGGGACGAAGCAGGGCGCCTGGCTGGCCGCGGGTGTGTGCGGGGGCGCCCGGCCTCTGCAGTCGGGTGGCACAATCGTGACCCACTGCGCACACCTGCAGGCGCGCCCACTCCGGCGTTCGCGGGACTGGGCACGCCCGATCCACAGCGCCGCGGCCAAGGGCCACGTTTCCAGCCCAAAGCCAAGAGGAGGGCCAGGGCGCAAAAGGAAGGCAAGCCGTGGGCGCGTCCGGGACCCTCACCTGGTAGCGAGTCGCCACTTCCATTCTTCCTAACGAGGTTCCAGCCTCCTCCTAGCGTGCAGCCACGGGAACCTCGCTCGCCACCCGCCCGGCGCACGGAGAACGCCCCGCGGCCGCACAGCCAGCGCACCGCGCCCGGAGCTGCGGCGGGCCCCAGGAGGGGCGCACTCGGCGCACGGGACAGGGGGAGCGCGTCGCGCCGCCCACTCGGCGCCGCCTCGCAGGGCCTCGTGGCTCAGATCACGGACCCAGTTTCACGAGCAGTGAACTTCACTCCGCAGGCGGCACGACAGGGGGCTGCAACTGGGCGCGCATGAGGCCGCTGCCAGTATGGGGGCGCCAGGGTCCCCCCTGCACTGGAGACAGGGAGTGGAGCCGTCCGGCGGGGTTTCGCGCGGGAGAAATGAGAAGAGGCAGTCCCAGCGCAGCCTCCAGCTGGCACGCCCGGTACGCGCGCCGGATGCTCGCTGGGTTTATTCCAGGTCGTGCCCTGGAGCGCAAGCCTCGGCTGGAACGCGTGTCTGATCCAGGAAAAGATTTTAGGGCTGCTTCGGGGCTTGTTTTGTTTTGTCCTTGTAAAGGGGCCAGGTTCTGCCGCCTCCCAAAACATTTGCCACAGGGTTCACTTTGCAAAACAGGCAACCCAGTTTTCTTTACCAAGGCCCGGGGTGGGGAGCTGCAAACCCCTCTGAAACTTTAAACGGCCAATGCCCACTATACCATTACAGATTAAGCCTCCACCCCCACCAGAGAGAGAGTTTCTAGAGGTCAGGAATGCTAACTAATTTAGCAAATATTGACTGAGCACCTAGTATGTATGGGGCACTTAGTTAGGCCTGGCGAACACAAGGGTGAACAAAAAACAGGCCCCTGCTTTGTTGGAGTTTACGGTCTGGGAGCCAGTTACCAACATAATGATATGACTAAATGTAATAAGGATGGAAATAAATGTAATAATAATTATGTAATTTTTATTAATTTGATTTATTAACTTGATTGATAACACAAATAATGATAAACGTAATGATACAAATAAATGTAAATTTGAACCGATGATAGATGCCCTGAGGAAAAAATGTAAGTGGTATTATGATAGTGTAAAATTGGCAGTTTGGCAGAGGTCAGGCAAGAGTTCGTAGAGCTCAGTTATGAAGACTGAAGAATTAAGTGGATGGAGATTGTGGGAGGCTTGAAGTAATTGGAGAGGATGGTAAATGAAGTCCTGAAATCAGAGCAGGTTTCTGGACAGTGTTGAAAGCCCATTTAGAACTGTGGTCGTGAGTTCATAATGGAACAGCCCCTCTCAGCTACTTGGCATCTGACTCCCCTGTTTTCTTTGTTGAAAGAGTATGTGAAATTGACCAAACATTTACTCAAGCTTGAAGAGAAAACATCTGGGAACAATCCTCTTTCCCTCCTTCATGAGTTCAGCAAACGTGTGATGTGCTGCCGGTGTTCTACACCCTGTGGTGGTCTGACCGATAACACATTGTCTGATTTAAGAAAATGTTTTATTTTCACTGGATAATATAAATTATTGATTATAGACAATTTCATTTTTTTGATGCTTTAGTTTTCCTCCACATACAATATCTCCTTGAATCCTCTCAACATTCTTTCAGATTCTTACTGTCCATGCTTTTAAAATAAGGAAACAGAATCTAAGAAGATACATTAAGAGAAAGACCCCTGCCACCCTGCGAGTAAGTGACAGCAACAGACTGCCAAACTGGAAACAATTCCTTATGCCTCCAGATACAACATTCTTTCCATTTTTCGTTACTTTTTTCCTTTGGCTGCCAGGAAGCTCAGAATGAAAATTTAGCGAATCAGAGCTCTTCTTCCTCTTCTTTTTTTTTTTTTTAAATAGATGTTTCCCCATGAATCAATGATCTTATTTGCATTTATTTCTTTTCATTTTAGGTTCCATCAAATCCCTTTTGGAAAGGGAGTATAAATTTGAAGTAAGTTAGATTTTGCAAAGCACTTGAAGCAGCCTAGCCAAGTTATTACTATACTTGGAAACCTGTAAGCTGTTTAGCCTTTCTGCTTTAGAAATTTGCCACAACCAGCTCTAAATCTTTAGATGGCAACCTAAAAACTTTCTTCCTTTGCCTAGCAAAGCCTGTGTATTGGAATGGTACTTAGTAATTGATTCTATAGTGGTATGTTTTGTTGTTAGGCTTTGGTTGCATTCTGTTCAAGGAAATCCCTAAGGCAGCAGTCCCCCTTTCTGGCACCAGGGACCAATTTCATGGAAGACAATTTTTCCACAGACCAGGGGATGGGGTTGGGGGGATGGTTTTAGGATGATTCAAGCACATTACATTTATTATGCAGTCAAATCTCTCTGCTAATGATAATCTGTATTCGCAGCCACTCACCAGCACTAGCATCACCGCCTCAGCTCCACCTCAGATCGTCAGGCATTAGATTCTAATAAGGAGTTCGCAACCGAGATCCCTCGCATGCTCAGTTTACGGTAGGGTTTGCGCTCCTGTGAGAATCTAATGCTGCTGCTGGTCTGACAGGACGCAGAGCTCAGGTGGTGATGCGAGTGATGGGCAGCAGCTCGCTCACCTCCTGCTGTGGGGCCTCATTCCTAACAGGCCACTGACCCACTGACCACTACTGGTCTATGGCCAGAGGGTTAGGGACCACAGCCCTAAGAAACCATAAAATTTTAACATCACACTGTGATATGCTTTTTACTAGTGGTTTATTGATGGGATGGATAAAGTGTGAGCACTGGGTTTCATCATGGCACTGCAAGAATGAGTGTTCCTTCCCAGAAGCAATAGTATACACATTGCAACAGAGAAAAAGAAGACATAATGTTTGCAACTTCCTTTAAGAAGTCTCTGTCTGGAAATCTATGCTTGTTTGCCTTTGAGAGAATAAAAGAACTTGGTCCATAGTACGTTCAACAAAATAAGAAATTTGTGATTAGAAACTGAAGGAGTTAAGAACATGCCACCCCAAAATATGCTGCTCTGGTATATTCACTAGTTTAAGTTAAAACACTTAAAAAACAAACAAACAAAAAAAGAAAACTAGCAGGTGCAAGATCATCACTCTGACCTTCATTCTGTTTCTTAAAAGCCAGAGATGACATTTCCATGTGAAAGATGCCCTCCCTCCACTAGAAGGAAAGCAACACTCTTATCAAAGACAGGAAATTGAATCTGAGGGAAATCTTTACAAACAAACCTTTTTTTTTTTTTTTTTGAGACAGAGTCTCATTGTGTTGCCCAGGCTAGAGTGTCGTGGCATCATCCTCGCTCATAGCAACCTCAAACTTCTGGGCTCAAGCGATCCTCCTGCCTCAGCCTCCCGAGTAGCTGGGACTACAGGCATGCGCCACCATGCCCGGCTATTTTTTCTATATATTTTTAGTTGTCCGATTAATTTCTTTCTATTTTTAGTAGAGACGGGGTCTCGCTCTTGCTCAGGCTGGTTTTGAACTCCTGAGCTCAAACAATCCTCCCGCCTCGGCCTCCCAGAGAGCTAGGATTACAGGCGTGAGCCACCGTGCCCGGCCCAAATCAACCTTTTTAAACTAACCCTTATCTTCTTAGTCATTAACCATCATAGCATAAGCCCTTTGCCTTATCACATTTTCACAGTTTACTACTCTTTGTTCAATTCAGTATATAAAGTTCAACTCTAACTGTGTTTTGGGATCTTCAGTTCCTTATGAAGGCTCCCCCGCCACATAAAACTTCTACTAAATAAATCTGTATGTTTGTCTTCCGTTAATCTATCTTGTGTCAGCTTAATTCTCGCGCCCAGCCAGAACTCAAAAGGATGGAGGTGGAGTTTTCCTTCCCTTACAGAGCAATTGTTGAACCTGCTTTAAGTGATGTGAGTTGTGATTGGATGTCAACTCTGGCCCACAATTTTTGCTCTGTAAAAGAAGTTCAAATATCTCTAGTTTGAACTAGTAGCTCTGCCTTCCTCACAGAGCTTAGTTGGTGCCCCGCATAACTCAGCCAAGGATTGATACTTGGCAGAGAGTGGGAAGCAATGTGGGTGATATCTGAATACTGCTTAGCATTATAAAGTGACAGTAAACAAGATGACATCCCTGATTGTTCTGTATCTCTCATGCTCTCTTGAGACTTTCATTTCATTGTGATTAGATAAGACCTAGCCTCAAAGGGGGAGACATCCCTCAATTTGAGACATTCAGAGATAAAATTTCCAACTTGTTTCAGAATAAAAGATCTCAAATTGAATCTCATGTAGCAAAATCATCATCTAACAAAGAATAGGTGCCTATTTGTAAAGCTTTCTTTTATTACAACCTGGTATTCCATCTTCCTGACGTGGCATATGAAGGTAATGCTGTCATGGTCTCACAATTTAAGGACATTCTGATGAAAACCTTTCGAATGGCTTTAAAGGATCTAGACAATCAATAATCAGATGCCATGGTGGCACGCACCTATAATCCCAGCTGAGGATGGGAGGATCCTTTGAGGCCAGGAACTCCAGGCTGCAGTAGGCTGTGATTGCACTTGTGAATAGCTACCATACTTCAGCCTGAGCAACATAGCAAGACACCATCTCTAAAAATAATAATAATGATTAGATGCCTTCGTATGTCAGGTGCAGAAAAATACACATCATGATGAAATTTTAATGCCTGTAGTCTACCAAAAAGTCAATAGTAATAGTGGTATCAATAATAGCAACTAACTTAGAGAGTACTGGCCAGGCTCCAAACCCTGTGCTCAGTTAACCATTGCATGTGTTGTCTCCTTTAATCCTTTGACTATGAGAGTTCCACATTGCCTCTAAAATAGTGCTGTGAAAATAAATGAAATATTTTTCAAGCATTTGGGATTTCTTAGAGATGCTGTGTAAACTCCAAATATGATTAATGAAATGCATATTGCATAGGCTTTTGCAATAGGTAGTACATTATTATTTAGTCTGTGAACATATGATTTCAACTAGGCACTGACAATAAATGGATGAAAATGAAAATATATTCAATAATTCTTATCTGAGAACTTAGGTAATATAAAAATAAATGGTAATAATCCATTTCCAATTACTGGTACAAACTAAAGTGCTGTGGTACATAGTTTTTAAAGAACTACTTTTTTTCACAATGAATTTATAGGTAGCATGTCTAAAAGTAATTTATGGCCATGTTTGGTGGCTCACCCCCGTTATCCAGGCACTTTGGGAGGCCAAGGCGGGAAGATCGCAGGAGGTCAGGAGTTTGAGACCAGCCTGGGCAAAATGGTGAGCCAGACCCCGTCTCCACACCTGGCTAATCTTTTTAGTTTTTTGTAGAGATGGGGTCTTGCTACCTATAGTCCCAGCTACACAGAAGGTAAGGTGGGAGAATTACTTGAGCCCACAGTTCAAGGTTACAGTAAACTATGAGTGGGCCACTGCACTCTAGCCTAGCTGACAGAGCAGGACCCTGTCTCTTAAAAATAAAAAAAAAAATCTATAAAATACCAATAGAAAGAGTTCATAATAAATGTATTTATACAAATAACTTTCAAATTACTTCTTAAATGACAAAAGTAATAAAACATTTCATTAATTCAATAGACAAATGCAGAATACTTTTTAAAGCAGAGTTTTTAATTTCTATTTTATCAATGCTAAAATAACCAACTACCTAGTATTTCAGGAAATAATTTCAATGTATCAATATTCATTATAATATTAAGAAAACTTTATTGATTGCTTCAGCTATGGTCAGTAATCTCAGTTATTTGCTAACACTGATTCAGTATTTGGCAGGCAATAATAGAAAATTTGGGGTCATAAAATGGAAAATTTGGGATCAGAAACATAATAGTATATTTTTGAGGAAAAAAAAGCCCACAACTTTCCAGACTTTGTGAAATTTCGAAAGTTGTTACAGACTTATCCTTTTTTACTTAGGCTAATCAACTATTTTTATGCCAGTGATAAGGCTGAATTGCATTTGTGATAGAAAATCTATAGACTTGAAGCAGTTATGGGTTCATTTATTCCTTTAAGCTTCCAGGTGATTCTACTGAGTAGGTATGTTTGAGAGCCATTACTCTAGTCCAGCTCCGTGGTTTGCAAAGAGTGGTCCTAAGACCAGCAGCACCTGGACCACTTGAGCTCTGATAAGAAATTCAAATTCCAAGGCTCCCCTCCAGACCTACTGAGTCAGAAACTTTGGGGGTGGAGCCCAACAATCTGGGTTTTAATCACCACTCAGGTGATTCGGATCCTTGCTCAAATTTAAGAATCTCTGTAGCTGTAATCCACAGTGTACTGCTTTATCAGTTGGGTGCCTTGGGACTAATCATTCAGTTTCATTTTTTTCTCATCTATAAAATGGAAATACTATATACCTGCCTAACCCACTCAACAGTATTCTTCTTTGTGTGTGTGCGTGTGTGAGAAGGTATTTATTTATTTATTTAACAAGTAAAAATTGTGTATGTTTATGGTGTACAACATGATGTTTTGTCATATGTATATATTGTGGAATGGCTAAATCAAGCTATGTAACATATTCATTACTTCACATACCATTTTTTTGTGGTTAAGAATACTTAAAATTGGCCCTTTTAGTAATTTTCAAATATATAATATATTGTTATTACCCGAAGTCACCATGATGTACAAGAGATCTCTTGAACTTTTTCCTCCTGTCAAATCAAAATTTTGCACCCTTTGGCTAACATCTCCACCAAGTCTCCCACAACCCAACAGTATTCTTACAAAGATTAACATGTAGTATCAGATGTGATTGTATTTTGAAAAGGCTAAAGTGGACACTTGTAATGTTAATAGTAGTAATACTTCCATGTATTGAACACTAACCATGTTCCCGATCTGTTTTCACATCATTTCACTCAGTCATTACCACAAACACATGTTGTACATAATACTATCCTTATTTTTCAGATGAGAAAATTGAGGCTTTGAGGATTTAAGACACTTGCTCAAGGTGACCCAGCAGAGGCAAGTGAGAACTCAGATCTGTCCTACTATTGCCACTGAACTGAACTAGGTTCGTTTGCCCACACTCAATGGAAAGCCAAACACTAAAGCACCCGATTTTTGGAGCAGGAAAGGTTTATTGCCAGACAGGCAAGGAGACAAGAGTCAGGCTCAAATCTGTCTCCGGGAGCTGAGGGCTGGATCAGGTTTTATAAACATGAGCATGATCTGATTGAATCTTGCAATGAAGTGACATGGGGAGGCATGATCTGATTGGATCCTGCTATGGGGTGACATCAAGGTTCAATCTGGTTGGATCCTAGATCCTGCTGTGAAGTACCTGCTTTTTAATTCAGTCCTTGCTTCTTGGTCTGAGCACTTAGGTTCTGCTTATGGTTGCATGCTTGGTCCATGCAGGCATGCAACCAGGCTACATGACTTTCTACCTGGGGGTTCCTAGCAACTGAAAAACAACTTTCAACTTTGTTACACAAAGTTGAACCAGATCAGGCTTGATGGCTCAAACCTGTAATCCCACCACTTTGGGAGGCCAAGGTGGGAGGATCACTTGAGGTCAGGAGTTTGAGAACAGCCTGAGCAAGAGCGAGACCTGGTCTCTACAAAAAATTTAATAAATTAGCTGCGTGTGGTGGTGCATGCCCATAGTCCCCGCTACTTGGGAAGCTGAGGCAGGAGGATCACTTGAGCCCAGGAGTTTGAGGTTACAGTGAGCTATGATGAGGCCACTACACTCCAGCCTGGGCGACAGAGTCAGACCCTGTCTCAAAAAAAAAAAAAAAAAAAGTTGAATCAGATTGTTATGATGAGGTTACACTATTAAGCTATACCCTCTCACCATTTTGCCCTGACTCAGGAAGCTTGAGAAAGAGACAATATTCACTTTAATTTAAAATATGGCAACTAGCAATGCAATGTATATGTAACCTAAACATTTGTACCCTCGTAATATGCTGAAATAAAAAAATAAATAAAAAATTTTAAAAAACCTAAAATATGTGAACTAGGAATAAATACAAAATTACAGCTAGTTAGGAAGAATAAGTTCTAGTGTTCAATAGCATTGTAGGATGAATAGAGTCAGTGATAATTTACTGTATATGTTAAAAAAGCTAGAAGAATTTTGAATGCTCCCAACACAAAAAAAATAAACATTTGAGGTGATGGATATCCTAATTACCTTGATTAGATCATTACACATTGTATGCATGTATCAAAATATTACTCTGTAACACATAAATTGTACAATTATCACATGTCAACCAAAAATAAACGAAAAACAAAGAAAAGCTAATGACAACCTAATTTGTCTATCAGGAAGGGCATATAGATGTAAACTGTTTAATTTATGTACCAGAATATTACATAGCAGTTAAAATGAATACATTTACCCAAATTTACCAATCAATAAGAATAAATCTCAAAAAAGCATTAAATTAAAAAATCAAGTTCATAAGCAAAAAAAAAAAAAAAACATGGGAGAACTAGGTTCTTCATATGCTACCATCCTGATCTGTTTATTTACTATGCCTAGGATTTTGACACCTGCTCCCTATGTATGTCTGAAAGCAACTATTTCTCTGTTTATAGGCCACTTTTAGCAGATGTTCCCAAATTCTGTTCAAGAGACTTCCCCCAACTCCACCATGCATACCTTTGATTCTCTTTTCTAAAATCTACATGTGATCTAAACTTTTTAATGTGGTGAAATTTGTCCCAGATAGCTATTTGAATCTGATAATCTGATCATCATGTCTTTAACAGCTTTCAGCTCTGACCTACAAGTCATGTCTCGATTCTTTCATAGTTTTTGAGTCCAAAAAAGCTCCTGACCTTGCTAACTGTAGCCCAGCACCAGATTTCTGACAGTATTAAAACTCAAGTCCTAATCTTAAGACAATGTAATGAAACCGATAACTATAAATCCCAATTTGGGCTCAGCACAACAGGACTTGGCATTTCTGACCATTACTTCCAAAGCAAATTGTATCTGTGCATGAAACATGAAGAAGTCAGCTACTCAGAAAGATGTTAAATGGCTTATTACACAATGTCATTTTGCAAGCACAGCCTGCCACTTTACTCTTATAAACAGGAGGTGGACTGTTTCAATCAGATGCTGACCAAGTAAACTTAAATGTAATGTTACATTCCAGGTCTTTTTGTTTTTTAAGAAAAAGCAACATACCAGTTCCCCTGTCTGTTTCCTGCAGTTGCTCCTTTCCATTTTCTTCCCCAGCACTCTGAAACTGTCAAGCATTTTGTATACCAGAGCTTGCAGTTCTCTACTGGGACCAGGAAAGGCTTAGAGGATTTTTTATGCAAGGAAGGGTAGGTTTTGCATTTCCTCAAGCAAGTTGGAACAGGTGAAGGTCCAGACAGAAATCTATCAAACTTAAAACTTGAAACAAGCTTCCCCAAAGCGGTAAGAAAAGCAAAACAATCAAACAGAAATCAAAATGATAATAATAATAATATATGGGGTTCTATTTTTTCATAAACTGTGTTCTCTAACCTGTTAGTGCATGATGATGTATATAGCCTAAAAACCACGTTCTGAGAGACGGCAAAGCAGCGTGTAAGTTACAACCAAAAACGGACTTGAGCCACAAAGTTGAAAACTGAAAGAAAAGGCAATGCAAGCAAACTATCTGCTTGGCATCATAAGTTTATCTTTTGCTTTTTTTACCCCTTCTCCCTTGGAAAAAAAAAAGCAAACTAAATGTATTTAAATATGTTAGGAAAATTCATAGGCTAAAATCAGCAGTTTCTGAAATTTATTAACTTCTGGGCAAAACTGTAATTGCTTGAAAGTGTTTAGATTTCTTTAAGTCTCGTGAAATCTTTTAAGAGAAACCTTGGAGGTGAGCAGAAACATTTGTGCTAACAGCTTCTTCTGTATCTCCATCTCAATTCCCCCCAGCAAGGGGGCTATTGTGCAACCTTGTTTCATATTTCCGCTCACATTTGATAGTCACTGTAGATCGCTGAGCTTTAAAAACCCTGGAGTTACAGCTACAAATAAACGACAGAGCATGTGCTCTTATGGCAAAAGCCAACCTATAAATCAATTGTTTCTTCTTTTGTCCTCTTTGGGTACAAAAATAAAGATTGGTACACAACTCTGAAAGTGTCATTTTTAATTAAAATACTGATTGAGATAATTTTAGAATCACACGGTTGTAAGAAATAATACAGAAAGATTCTGTGCACACTTTTCCCAGTTTCCCCCAGTGGTAACATTTTGGGAAAACACAATACACCCTCCCACCTAGGATATTGACATTGACACAATCTACCACTTTCATTCAGGTTTCCCCAGTTTTACTTGTCTGTGTGGGTGCATGCATATTTTGTTCTGAATGATTTTATCACCTGTGTAGGTTTGTGCACGAACCACCACAGTCTGAACAGTTCCAACATCACAAGGTTCCCTCCTGCTGCTTTTTATAACCACACCCACCTCCCTCCATCTACCCTCCTGCTTCCTTCACCCCTGGCAACACGAATTTATTCTCCATTTCTAAAATTTTGTCATTTAAAAAATATTACATAAATGGAATCACACTGAGATAGGGATTCAGCAGGACTGTTTCCCAAGAAAAAAGTTACATAGTTCCCAAAACAAACAACAGGATGTGGAAGAGCCGGAAGAACGGCTGAAACCAACTGAGACCAGGATGGAGAGAAAACGACCATCGACCATCGCCCGACCTTGCAGCTCATTATATGCTAATTATAATTTACTAGCATGCTAAAGACACTCCCACAGGCACCGTGACAGTTTACAATAACGGCAACACGCAGAAGTTACCTTATATGGTATGAAAAGAGGAGAACCCCCCGCCCCGGCCAGCCCCAATTCCTGGAAATCTCCACCTTTTCCCCAGAAAATCCATGTACAGTCCCCCCCTTATTTAGCATATAATCAATAGATAGACATAAATAGAATTCGCCAGTAATGTACAGGGGCTACTCTCTATTGTTCTGAGATAGCCACTGCTTAGTCTATCGGATAGCCTGCTTGCTGTTTGTTTAATAAATGGTGCTTTCATTTCCAACTTAAGGCTCACACTTGAATTCCTTCCTGCAGGAAGCCAAGAACCCTTTTGGCCTTCAGACAGGACCCCGGTTTGGGGGTCCATTTTCTGATGTCAATACAGACATCAGAAATTGACTTTTTAAAAGTTCAGCATTATTCTCTGGATATTCATCCAAGTAATTAGTGTGTATCAATAGTTGGTTACTTTACATTGTTGTGCAGTATTCCATGGTACTATATACCATTGGTTTTTAATCCATTAACTTGTGGAAGAACATCTGGGCTGATTCTAGTTTTAGGGTCTAACAGATAAGGCTGCTATGAGCATTTGTGAGAATGTAATTTTCATTTTTGTGGGATAAATGCCCAAAAATACAGCTCCTGGGTTATATGGTAGTTGTAAATTTAGATTCGTATGAAACTACCTATTTTCCAAAGTGGCAGTACCATTCTACATTCCCACTAGCGTATATAAATGATCCAATTGCCTCTCCAGGGTCCCGATATCCTCCTCTACATGCATCCTCACCTGCATTTAGTGTTGTCACTATTTTTTAATTTTAACCATTCTGAGAAATGATACCTTATGGTGGTTTTAATTTGCATTTTCCTGATGGCTAATGATGTTGAAGAGCTTTACATTTGCTTATTAGCCAACTGTATATCTTCATCAATTACTTGACTATTCAATGTCTTTTGCTCATTTCCTAATTGGTTAAAAAGAAGCTAAGACAGGATTGCCTGAGCTGAGAATTCTGAGGCTACAGGGAACTAGGATTGTGCTACTGCACTCTAGATTAGGCAACAGAGTGAGACTCTGTCTCAAAAAATATATATAGCATTTCTCATAGGGTTTAATAAGCACTTTATATTTTTGCATTGTGGCAGTATCATGTGGGGCAGCTGCACACTGGTACATCTTTGTGTTGGATGCAGTGAACTGAATTGTATTCCCCACCCCATCCCCCCCAAAATCATATTTTGAAGCCCTAAATCTCAATGTGACTATATCTGGAGACAGGACTTTCAGGAGATAATTAAGGTTAAATGTGATCATAAGAGTGGCATCCTAATCCAATAGGACTGGACTTCAACCTCCAGAACTGTGAGAGAATAAATTTCTGTTGTTTAAAGCGCCTGGTCTGTGGTATTTATTAAGGCAGCCTAAGCTGCCTAATACATTGGATACGTGCCAGTCACACTCCAAGGGACAAAGGCCTTCAGTATACTCGACCAGCCCACACTATTGAGGGAGTTAAGAACATGCCACTCCAAAATATGCTTCTCTGGCATATTCAGTATTTTAAGTTAAAAGCACTTAAAAAAAAAAAAAAAAAAAAAACAGGCCGGGTGCGGTGGCTCATGCCTGTAATCCTAGCTCTCTGGGAGGCCGACG
>NW_012152063.1:7051447-7056250 GCF_000956105.1 Propithecus coquereli
TCCCAGCTACTTGGGAGGCTGAGGCAGGAGGATCACTTGAGCCCAGGAGTGTGAGGTTGCTGTGAGCTAGGCTGACGCCACAGCACTCACTCTAGCCCGGGCAACACAGTGAGACTCTGTTTCAAAAAAAAAAAAAACTGCAGGTGCAAGAAGATTACTCTGACCTTCGTGCTATTTCTTAAAAGCAGATGACACTCCCATGTGAAAGATGCCCTCCTTCTACTAGAAGGAAAGCAATATTCTTACCAAGGACGGGGAATTGAAGCCGAGGGAAATCTGTACAGACCTTGTTAAACTAACCCGTATCTTCCTAGTCACTTCTCCCCCTAAGTAACTACCATAGCACAATCCCCTCTGCCTTATCACATTTCACAACTTACTGTTCTGTGTCCAATTCAGTATATAAGTGATTGACTCCAGCTGCTACTTTGGGTCTTCATTTCCTTATGAGGGTTCCCGTGCCACGTAAAACTTGTGTTACATGCATGTGTATGCTTTCATCCTGTTAATCTATTTTATGTCAATTTAATCTTCAGGCCCAGGTGGGACCCTGAGAGGATGGAGGTGGAGTTTGCTTCCTTATGCTACCATGAAACAGCATTAGTGGTCATCTTGTTCTAAGGACCAAGGGAGCAGAAAGAAGTATGATTCACTTTGTCCTCAAGATCTCATTAGGAGCAGAAGAGATTTCTAGGCTTTCCACAATGTTCCCATGACAAGCAAGTGGGACCCTCCCTGGCTTGGGAATGCCTCCCACTTTGGAGGTAGCATGAATCCTGGAAGAGAGCCACATAGACTGTAAGTCCAGGGACACCTAAAGTAGTGGTTCTCAAATTTTTTATGCTTAAAAATCACCTATGGGCCGGGCGCGGTGGCTCACGCCTGTAATCCTAGCACTCTGGGAGGCCGAGGCGGGCCGATCGTTTGAGCTCAGGAGTTCAAAACCAGCCTGAGCAAGAGCGAGACCCCGTCTCTACTATAAATAGAAAGAAATTAATTGGACAACTAAAAATACATAGAAAAAATTAGCCAGGCATGGTGGCGCATGCCTGTAGTCCCAGCTACTCGGGAGGCTGAGACAGAAGGATCGCTTGAGCCCAGGAGTTTGAGGTTGCTGTGAGCTAGGCTGACGCCACGGCACTCTAGCCCAGGCAACACAGTGAGACTCTGTCTTCAAAAAAAAAAATCCCCTATGGTGCTTGTTTAAAATACAGATATCTACCTTACCCTTTAAGATTTGGAGTCAGTAGGTCTGGCATCAGAGTGACCAACTGTTCCAATTTGCCCAGGACTGTCGTGGTTTTAACATTAAAATTGTGCTATTTGGGAAACCCCTCAGTTTTGGGTCTTGTTACCTGCTGTGTAGTCCTGGAATCTGCACATTTAATAAGCACTCTGGTGCATTGGGATGCAAATGCTCCTCACACTATACTTTGAGAAACACTGATTTGGAGACTTGAGGTTAACATAATTCTTACCAGGTGGAAGGGAAAGGTGTCATTAGAGTGGAGCTATGAAAAGAACTTAGTGCATTTTAAGTGCAGTCACTTTTGAGCCTAAATCATGGATTGGAAAATCTCAAATTAAATATTTAAGTACAGAGAATCTGACAGTCTTTTGCATCTGATGCCCCCTTCGTGTAGTGCTCGATCTCTCACATTGCTGATGACTTCTCCTCTGAATACTTGTCTTGCTCTTCACCCTTATTTTTGTCATCATTCTTACTGACTTCAACATCCAAGGGCCCTGTTTCTTGACATCTTTAGAGTCCATTCAGGAAACAAAACCATACCAGTCATTTAAACAGACAGAATTTATTATGAAGAATTGTTCATGGGGTATAAAAAAACAAGGTAACGGAAAGAGTAAAAAGAGAACACTACAGTGTCACAGAGATGTCAACTGCAGGAAGCAGCCAGCGTCCCTGGAGCTGGGGTAGGAGGAAGGAAAGAGGCTGGGATGGTCCATAGCCATTAAGAGGCGGGGACCGCAGAGCTGCAACACAGACCTCTGAAGAGTTGTGCTGCTCAGCTGGTGCTGGTGTCTCTGAGATGGGCTCAATAAAGTAGGTACTGTAAGTGTTGAAAAAACTCAAACTGGATTCTGCTGCTGCTGTGGAAAGGAATTACTGATGTCTGGGTGAAGAAACATTGCTGAGGACTTTTTTTTTTTTTTGAGATGGGGTTTCACTGTGTCACCCAGAGTGGAGTGCAGTGGCACAATCACAGCTCACTCCTGGACTCAAGCAATCCTCCTACTTCAGGCTCCTAAGTAACTGGGACTAGAAAGGCACACCACCATACCAGGCTAACTTTTAAATTTTTTGGAGAGACAGGGTCTTGTTATGTTGCCCAAGCTGGTCTCGAACTCTTGGTCTCAAGTGATCCTCTTGCCTCGGCCTCCCAAAGTGGTGAGATTACAGTCATGAGCCACCGCATCTGGCCTTTCTTGTTTCTTCTATATTGATAGAAACAGGAAAGAGAAAGGAAGGAGCAAGCCCCTTCTTCCTCTGGCCGCCCTCTCACTCTAGACTCCCCCACTGCAGAGCATAACAGGGAGCTGTTTGGCAGAGCAAAAATAATTAGCAAAGCCCCAGCTTTAGCATCACAAGGTGAAGTACAGAAGGTGAGTCTGGAGTGAAAAACAGTGGCTGAATAGTTAACTGGTGCATTGTCTCTGAAATTTTCTTCCACTTCACCTTAGTTATTCTTTCCTGGTCACACCCTTGAGCTTGTCATCACAGACATCTGCATCACCTCTAAAATAATAACTCCAAGCATTCCACTTTCTGACAACTATGCCCCATACCTATAGCTTACCTATTCCAATACTCTTATTTCAGCATCACTTCAACCTCACTAAAACCTCCAACCCACTGACCCTTGACCAATTTTCACCATATATCTTCTTGTCATGTCTTCATGGTCCTCCTTATAAACACCTTAGATTCCATGTCATGATGATTACTTCCTTACGTTTAACTCCCTGGATTTTCTCTCCTTGTGTCCATAGAAATTGAACCAATAGGATATATCAAAATACACAAGAGGAGATTTATTATGGGAATTGGCTCACATGATTCTGCAGGCCAAGAAGTCCCACAACATGCTGCTGGCAAGCTGGAAAACCAAGAAAGTCTGTGGTGTAATTCAGTCGACATTCAAAGGCCTCAGAACCAGGGGAGCTGACACTGCAAGTCTCAGAGCCCAGAGGCCTGAGAACCAGGAGCTCCAATATCCAAGAGCAAGAAAAGATGGATGTTCTAGTTCAAGAGAAAGAGAATTCACCTTTCCTCCGTCTTTTTGTTATATTCAGGCCCTCAACAGATTGATTGATGCCTGCTCACATTGGTGAGGGTGAATCTTCTTTATTTAGTCTACTGATTCAAATGCTAATCTCTTCTGAAACACTCTCACAGACACACCCAGAAATAACGTTATACTGGCTATCTGGGCATCCCTTAACCCAGTCAAATTGACACATCACACTCCCATGGGAAGTGAATACCTAAATAAGCAGTGAAATCTAAATGCTTATACAGTTAGTTGAACACAGAGTGGTAATTGAGGGAAAGCAACTAAACTATATGAGGAGGCTAAGAATGATTTTAACAAGGGCTGTTTGTACTGATTTTTCTCAGCTTCAACTACCAATCTCTGGTGATAAGAATGTTTATTTTCACCTGGTACAAGGAGGGCAGAGTCTGCTTTTTGTATGTGTTGTTTTTCAAATGCATTTAGTTCAAAATAATCCTTATGTTAAAGTGGAATATTTGGGGTGGCACAGTCCTTCACCACCATCCTTCACCACCATTTCATTGTCTTAACAAAGACATCCGTAATGCCAACACCTATGGCCATTTCTCCTCTTTACCATCCATGACCTCTCAACAGCAATGAACTCAGTTGGCCACATTGTCTCTGTTTCTGATACACCACATTGTCTGGTTCTCCTATCTAACTGGAAATTCTTGCTCAGTCTTCTTTGCTGGCCTGTCTTCTTCTGTTTGACCTCTAAATGTTGAAATGCCCCAGAGCTGCACCCTGGGGTCTACTTTTGTTATCTATTTACACACACTCTCTTTCTCTAATTGACCTGGTCATATGATTCCCAATTTGTATATTTGGTTGTCTGCTTTTTCTTTCCTTAGATTTTTGTTTTACAAATTTCATTTTCTAATTGTTTGTTCCTAGTGTATAGAAGTTTAAATGACTTTTGCATATTGACCTTGTATCCTGAGATCTTGCTAAATTTACCTACTAGTTTTAGGATCTTTTTTAAGATCTCATAGGCTTTTCTATCTATATAATCATGGCATCTATAAATAACCACACATTTATTCTTCCTTACCAACATTTATGATATATCTGAGAAATAATAACCAAAAGAAGCTACTATAGCATTATTAATGAAAGATAAAAAGCATTATATTAGTTTCCTAGGGCTGCCATACCAAAATATTACAGACTAAGTGACTTAAACAATGGGAATTTTTTTTTTATCACAGTTCTGGCAGCTGGAAGACCAAAATCCCGGTGCTAGCCGGTTTGGTTTCTTCTGAGGCTCCTCTGCTTTGTCTGCAGATGGCTGCCTTCTTGCTGTGTCTTCACATGATCTTTCATCTGTGCATACACACTTTTGTTTTCTAATCTCCTTTTATAAGGACACGAGTCATACTGAATTAGGACCTCCCCTAATAACCTCATTTTCCCTTAATTGCCTTGTTAAAGGTCCAATCTCCAAATACAGTCACATTCTGAAGTACTAGGGGTTAGGACTTCAACATATGAATTTGGAGGGGGG
>NW_012152063.1:7056894-7058504 GCF_000956105.1 Propithecus coquereli
TGATAGAATGAATTCAAAGGAAATAATAATGATAAAAATAACAACTAATGAAATATAGCAAACAATAAAAGTAATATTAAAAAAACAAGCTGTATCTTGAAAAGACAAACAATTTATACAAACTTCTGATGAGACTGATGATGACAAAAAGAGAGAAAAGATAAAGAACCACTGGCTACCCAAAGAGCAAATGCAAGGAAATGGATTCCTCAGCCTGGGAGCTAGATGCAGAGACAGTGGTTGGGAACACCCCAGACACGACTGCTTCTCTCCCCTAGTGACCAAGAGGCCTTCCAGATACTCAGGTTGGTTTAAGACATAGGAAGCCCTAATGTCTTAAAAAATTTCCTTAAATAGAAGCATTAAGCTCTGAATTTGGGCAAGTTCTTCCTGAGAGTAACGTAAAAGGTCAGCAGTAAAGCCACAAAATTAGGCTTCTCAGTTGCCCCAGACTACTCACGGGTTGTCAGTGTCTCTGGTTACTTCACATCCCCCTTAGAGGACTACAAGGATCAGGGGAAGCTGCGCTAAAATAAACTGTGTGTGCTCTTCTCCTGTGTGGTCACTTCCCTTCTGCTAAGATTTTAGATCATAGATAGGTAACTTACTGTGTGTGTGTGTGTGTGTGTGTGTGTGTGTGTGTGTGTGTGTGTTTCTTCCCCTTAGTCATTAAATATTGCATATGGTGTCATAATTGGGACTGCCTTAGTCCCACTCCCTACCTCACCTCCATTATATTTAGAGGGGACATCTAGAAGCTAAAGAAGAGAATGCTGAGGACCCCTGGGTACAGACAGGGTAGGCTTTGTACCACCGAAGGGACTGTGTTAGTGGAATTTACCTAGTTTTCTCCTAACTCCAACTGGCCCTGCCCAATGGTTACTCAAAGATATCTAAGCTGAGGGCAGGGTAACCCCAGACTTGGTTCCCTGGTTTCTCAGAACCACACAGCCAAGTATCCAAGGATCCCTGAAGTAAAGGGGAAGCTTAACGTTTGGACCAGGCATCTTGAGTGAACGCCAATATCTGACACCTAGGCCAGAACATTAGACAAGTTTGGGGGACTGTGATCTCCTCAAGCTTCAACCTTCTGAACGGAGACTTCCAGGCAGAAATTAGGTAATTGCTGATGCTTTGTGGGAGAGAGTGAGAATGGACCTAAGAAAGGTTTTAATTGATATGATTCAAATGACATGATTGATCAAAAAAAGAGGGAGTTAGATTGCAAAGAAAAAATGAAAGTTTTACTGACTACTGTAAAAAAAATTTAGTTATATGTATAACACAGGATACATTGGCATGAATTACTCAACCTATATAGCCACAGATATGCAGAAAGTATAACCTTAAACTTCCTCTTTACCTCTGCCACCCCAGACACAAACACCCAGAAGGGATCTTGGATCAATGGTGCATATCAGCCCAGACCTTTTTAATGTGTATTAACTATATGGTCCATGATGACTGTTAAGTAGAATTTCTGCTTTAAGGTTTATGAGACAATTTTCCTGTTCTTTTCAGATTAGAACCTCTAGCTTCAGAAAAAAGACTGAAGTCCTTCGAACTACATGGATTGGTAAAGCTAATTGAGTTTCAAAAACAAAGTTTGG
>NW_012152063.1:7059939-7075325 GCF_000956105.1 Propithecus coquereli
GCAAGAAGCCTATCACTTGGTAAGACTATTAGGATTTTGGCAAAATTGTATCCGTGATTGTGGATGGTTTTGGGTCCTACCCCCCGGGTTACAAAGAAGACTGCCTGATCTCGTGAAGTCCAAGCTGCGCTCCGGTGTTACTAAAAGGCGATGGCATGAGCTGCACTGTGGAGGCCACACCACACAATCCTGTGACGCTTGGTGCATTGGCTACAACTGCGTAGGCTGACGGCGGGCAGTGTAATAGCAGCTTCTGGACTCAATGTCTCCCGGAAACTGATGTCTGATGTTGACAATTTGAATTACGTCTGGAGGCAGTGAAGACACAGGAGCTAACTGGCTTGGGTTTAAATTCTACCTTTGGTATTTCCTAGCCATGTTACCTTTGGCAAGTTTCTTAAGCTCTCTGTGCCTTAATTTTATGATCTGGAAAGTGAGAATAACCATAGAACCTACCTCACATGGTAGTTGTGGGGATAATGTGAGTTAATGTATATAAAACACTTGAACAGCACCTGGCATAGAGTAAGTCTTCAATATCATCATCATCATTACTGTTATTACTGATCTTGATTTGAGCTCCAACTATTGATGGGCCTTTTATTATTCTCCTCAGAGTTTACCATCGTGTCTTGGATATGTCAGAGCAACTTTCACATAAGAAGGAGCTGCCCAGAAGTCAGGACACGCCAAATGGGAGGCCCAGGTAGAGAAAACCAGGTTTCTGAACAAGGCCCAGCAGAGCTCAAAGATGATCTCTAGTGCCCTCTGATGAACTCCACTGTGAAGGTCTCCCTTTGTGGATCAATGGGCTCTACCTTTGAGGCTTTTTCTAAATAGTTACAAACCACAGCTTGTTTTATCAATAGCATTAGACTATGGCTGTTGGTGGTAAGCTGCCTTTCTGTGGCCCAGGTTTAGAGTACCTAAGTGGAAAGAACAGAGAGTAATCAGCCTTCTAGGCCAAAGTTTGGCCAGCCATGATTGCTGACTATCTGGCATATGTTCATACCAACTCCTGGGTAATTTCCAAAAGTCCAATAAGGCCAAGTGGACATGGACAATTGAGTAGTGTAAAACAGCCCATGTTTGAGCTCAATAGTTACTGAAAAAAAAAAGGGGGCCTATCAAAGTTTTATTAATCAACCAGTGGAATGGCAGGTAGGTTCCTAGGGGGTCAGGGCATGGTGGGTACAAGTCTTGTTGAGGCAGATCTCTCTGTACCTCTGAAGACCCAAATGGTATTACAGAATGGGGACAAAGTGGATACAACCAGGCACAATCTCAGAGGCGTGTACAGTACCTGCTGCTGGCAGATGGACTATATCAAGCCCCTGTCCACAGGGCAAGAGGGATCTGCTGTGTGCACTGAAGGAAACTGATACCTCTTTGGATTTGGAATTTTTGTTCCTTATTTCAGAGGCTTTGGCAGTTAGCACTATACAAGGGCAAATCTTTGTCAGTTAGGACCTCGAACCTAGTTTCTCCATTCAGGCTATATATTTTACCAGTCAACACAATATACAACATGGCTGGAAAAAACGGCAAGTGGTTGTATCACCTAGCCTATCTTCAAAGCCAAAAGAGCTATTGGAAAATCAAAATAGGTGATTAAATGGCTTTACCCAATGAAACCATTATAGATACATGAAGTCTATGGAGAAAACATATTACTGAAGTATGTATTAATAAAAGAAGTTCTGAATAAAAGGACAAATATATTGTGTTGATGAATGAGAAAACTTCACTCATAATCCCCTAATCTAATAGGTAAAATAAAATAACCATAACCAAAAGACCAACAAAACTTTGTGTAATTTGACAAATTTTAAATTCTAAAATTCATATGTGAGAAGAGGCTTCAAGAATTGTCAAGATAACTGCAAAAGAACAGAGAGGAAACATGCTCTACTATATCAGAACATATTATGGAGAATAATTATTGTTGTGTTACTACAGGAAAATAACAGAAAAGAAAATTGAGGAAGAGGTCTATGCACATATAGGATTTTAGTATATGACAAAATCAATATATAAAATTAATGGGAAAAGGAAAGACTATCAATAAATATTGTTGGGATAATTGGTGGGCCATTTGACAGAATTTAATTTTACATTAAATTGACAAGATTACATCAAAAATTTTAAAAATTATATATAATAAATCACCATAGCAAAGTTAAAAGATAAGCAATCTTTTAGCTAAAGACACTTGATTGACCATTTTCATCTTTCCTCCTTCTCATGGCTCTACTAAAACGACTGTGAAGTTATAAACAAATGTATAAACCCACAAAAACAAAAAAAAGAAGAGAAGATATCAGGATGAGAGATTTCCATTCATTTTTGGAAGAAGCACAGCAAATGGATAGCTGGTAACTGATTTAGAAGAGTGGAATAATTTGCTGCCAAAATCCAGGGGTGGATGGAAGAGAAGGAATGCAATTTATTTCAAAACCTGGAGCGGGTATGGCTAAGTATTACCAACTGCAGGGTGAGGTGAGGCTCTGACAACAAGGAGATTGGTTCAAAATCTGCATAGATTGTGTTTGGACCCCAGACTTCTTCCTTTACTCCTCATACAGCATGTCAGTAGCCTGAAATTCAACCTGCAGGCAGAATATTAGCAGTTTCCTCTTTCAAGAGACTGGCAACGTAGGAGGAAACCGCCACATACCAACATCTGAAAATCCCCAAGTGAAGTGTTCAGCACTCGCTCCTATCATCCTGAAGTGAAGCCCACTAGCCAGCAAGTCAGCTCCATGCCACCAGAGCTTCTAACCAACATGCTATGGGCTCCTCTTGAATATAAACAATAATACAAGGAACATTAGACATTTTAGGAAATGTTCTAATGTGAAAGAAATTCAAACAAGCCAATAGAAAAAATAAACTCACCAAAAAAGCTAATTCATACACTAAAAAGAACATTTTTTAAATATTTTTTCCATGTATTCTCAGAGAGATTAGAAGATATTATACTCATGTCTAAGAACAAGCTGTGTGTGGTGGGGTGCACCTGTAGTCCCAGTTACAGCTACTTGAGAGGGTTAGATGGGAGAATAGCTTGAGCCCAGGAGTTTGAGTTCAGCCTGAGCAACTAGGCAATATAGCAAGATCATGTCTCAAAAAACAAAACAAAACAAAAAAAACAGGATACCATGAAAAACAATCAAAATAAAACATTCGATGAAACATTTTAAAGATAAGGTCCAGGAAATTTCCCAAAAAGTAAAGCAAGGAGAAAAATATGGAAAGTATTAGAGAAAAGCTGAGAGACATATAGAATTAATGGGGAAGTTCCAATATTTGACTGAGAAAGTTTTGGAATGAGTGAAAATAAAAAGAGGGAAAAGTAGGTAGGTAGCTAAGTAAATAGAGCCACAGACAGGTAGATGGATAAATAGATGGACAGATATACAAATAGGCAAATAAATCAATCCAGAAATGAAGGGCATAAATATCCAGACTGAAAGAATCTATTACGAGTAGCTAGCAAGTGATAATACATCCTCACCTTCCTGCAATGCCAAATCATCATGAGATTTTAGAACACAAGGGATAAGAAGAAGACCCTAAAAGTTTACAGAAAGAACATATCACAAGTATCAGAGTAACATATGACTTCTCAGCAGGTAGTCTGGATCTAGGAAAATGGAGCAGTGTTTCCAAAGTACACAGAGAAAATGATTAACTACAATTAAATATATAGCAAAACTAGCAATTCAATGTCAGTGTACACTAAAGCCATTACTTTATATATGCAAAGTTTACTTCCCTCAAAGGAAACAGAGGAGTAAAATTAGAGAGGGATGTGGTAGCACTGGATCCAGTAAGGCCATGCCAAAGGAAAGTCCTGAACAAAACAGCAGCTATCAAGCAGGCTGAGGAAGTAGTAGCTCGGATTGGAACAGGGCAGAGGGCTCTAAAGGGAAGGGCACTAGAAAAGAGGGGAAATTTAAAACTATAAATGACCAGATGGAGCACTGGGGGAAATAGAGTATATTATATCATGCAAAGGAAGAGATGAGACAATTTGAAACTTCAACAGAAACACGAAGCTGTATTACAAAGAAACTGTAATTATGTTACAAGTCTCGGCTCTGCAATACATGATGTTTGCAGAGTTATGACATAAACATGGATTATTTATTTGACTAAAAATGATAGAAGTATATAGAGAGGTGAAAGAGAAGTAGTGTTAAAAGGATCGAATTTGGATCTGTCAAGGAAAAAGCCACTAGATAATGTCTAAAACCAAATAAATCAAGAAGTAGCAGTATAAGCACATTACTTTGGAATATGAAAATTACTAATAGAATGATAGCTAAAAACAAACAGAAACAAAATATGGATGACTCTGGGGATTGGGAAGAATGAAAAGTAGTAGCGGGAACTTACTGTTTTTATTATAAGCTTTTGCAAATATTACCAGAGCACATCTAGGTTGTGTGGTGCTAGAAATTCATACAATATGGGGGGAGGGGAGTCCTGTTTAAACAAATGAATAAATACTTATGAATAAAAATAGTAACAAAAGTGAATATTTATTTAGGATTTTAAAAAAACCACAAAAATTGAAAATTTAAAAAGAATAGAAATACCACAGACATCACAAAATATAGAAAAAAAATATTAATTAACAACCTGACACATCCCTATAATACATTTTCTGGTATTTTTTTAGGATATACTTTTTGACCGCCTCTTTATTTGTAATACGAAATAATGTGAGGCCATTTCCTTTAGAGGGAACAAAAGATAATTCAGTCTGTCTTTAGCACAGGTGACTGAGGTTGTTCATTATTATTGACAGTTTAGAAAAATTTCTGTAGGCTTCACAACTTCACATTGATAATACCATTAAAATTACTAGGATTTAGGACAAATTTGGGAAAATCTCCTTCACTTTCCTTAATAGACGAGCAGTAAAATTTTAGGGCATTTAATGATTTCTTGCGCAGTGACTAATCTCAAATACTCTTTGAATTGAAGGTACCCATAAACCAATTTGTCACCATGTTCTCCTTGTAGTGTTGTATAATGTACTGATGCAGTGATTTATTACGGCAGATGAGGACTTCTATTTCCACCAGGCACAGATAAGAGCCTTGTCCTCTGTTTATAATTTACATAGCTAGTCATCGGGAGAATTTTCCATAGACTAGTGTCTGGCTCTGTAAGTGTTAAACCTTGTTTCTCCTCTCTTACTCACACACTTCCAGCATTGGGAGAATAGAACACATTTATATTGCAATATGACTCTGGCCCCAAACCTTTGTGTCGCTATGCTAGGTGAGTTAGCACAATGAACAGAGTATTCCTGAAAGCCACTCGTACATCAACTTGGCCAACAATAACTTTACTGTATGTGGAAGTGACTATGAACCACATAAATATACCCCACTAAACCCAAACAAAATAAGTCCCCAATTCAACCCCTTAGCCAGACCCCAATAATTCCGACAGGTGATCTAGCACCACCAAACATGAAGGAAAGTGGTAATGGAAAGATCCAGCAGTCCCAACAGGTTGTCATTAACTTATCTTGCTTTGTAAATTTTGCAAAAACATGTGGCCGTGTAAGTACTCAGGTAGGGCCTCTCCCAGGGCCTTGGGAAAAACCCATGCAAGTGAAAACTCTGAAATTTAAGCTTATTAGCATCAAGGGAAATCCACTTCTAGATAGATTCACTTTTTTTTTTTTTTTTTTTTTTTTAACTATGTGCACTTAGTATCTTGATTAGGAATGTAATGGAAAGAAAACAAGTATGTTAAATAAAGAGCAACTGGGAAAATAATTTGGATCATATGTAACAGATAAAAGATGAACTTCCAGAATAGATTTTTTATAACTCATACACGTTAGAAAAAGACAAGCAAATAGAAAAATGAGCAAAAGTTAGGCTATCCATGTCACAACAAAAGAGATACACAAATGTCTAGAAAACAAAAGAAAGAATGACTTTAGTAACCAGGAAAATATAAATTTGTAGCAAGAAATGGTAACCTGGGATACATATTACTAAACATCACCACCTTATGGGATCTTGTATAATATAACTAACAGGACTATGGGGACAAAGAGGTTACAGATAATAATATTAGGGTCTGTAAAATCTCAAGAGTAATATACTAAAAAAAATATAAATTAAAATAAAACAAACTAGCCCAATAAAAATGTGATCCTAGGCTGGGTGCAATGGCTCACATCTATAATCCCAGCACTTTGGGAAGCCAAGGTGGGAGGATTGCTTGAGGCCAGGTGTTCAAAACCAGCCTGGGCAACATAGTGATATCCCATCTCTACAAAAAATAAAACAAATTAGCTGGGCATTGTGGCACACACCTGTAGGCCCAGCTACTCTGGAGGCTGAGCCGGGAGGATCGCTTGAGCCCAGGAGTTTGAGGTTGACGTGAGCTGTGATGATGCCACTGCACTCTAGCCTAGGTGACCGAATAAGACCTTGTCTCAAAAAATATATATATATTTTTTGATCCCAGTTTTGAACATCTTGAAATCCTAATGCAATAAATGCAAGATGTGTCCTGGATAAAAGACATGAAGTTTGCTTGGTGAAAAGGGACATGGTGAGCTATTGTAGCTTTCAAAAGATGGAAAACGTGGTATGGGGAATAGGATCATAATATTGGGAGACAGATGTGTGGCATCAGAGGTAGATGGCTCATTGTCCTGATTTTCTTTCTTCTGGTCCAGAGTCAAAGAGAAATCCCACTTTTGCTGTTGTTTTCAGTTTCTTTCTTCCATAAAAAAGTAGACTGTATGGCTCCAACCAGAACCAGAAATGATAGCCTGCTGCACTTGACATTCTGGTCATTATTTTAGATCTATTTAACCTCGCTTAAAGCTGGGAGAACTATAATGCACTGAGCTCTCCTTTCTGCTAAGTTTGCAGCCTTGTCTCTGAAGGGACAAAGCATGTTCCTTTAGGCCTGTTGCTCCTGTGGCATCATGTTCATTTTCTATCACTTTTTTCAAAACTCTTCTATTATTTCAAGATCCTTTTCCATAATGAAGGCTATCCTTTTTTAAAATTTTTGTTCTTATTTGAGTTCTTAAAACCAGCAGGCTTACTCATATTTGGAATTCTGTGTTAAACATTTTTTTAAACTTTTTGTTTTGCAATAATTATAGACTAATAAGAAGTTGTAAAAATAATACAGAGAGATCAGCCGTACTTTCACTCAGCTTCCTCCCAGTGACATCTCATGTACTACTAGTACATTATCCAAACCAGGAAATTGATATTGGCTCATTTACTTAACATTTTCATCAAGAAAATGACAGAAACTTGGGACAATAGCATGAGATAATTACAGAGAAGGTGAACTGGGATAAGAGAAAAAGGATGAGGATGTGTGTGTTTGTGTGTATATTTCTGTGCATTATATTCTGCCCCCCTCCATAGGTCACCATCTTCAACAAGGTGGCGGTATTTTGATTCTTCTGGTGACACTAGCAAAGAGCAGAGTCTCCTCCTTATCTCTCTTTCGAGTGACAAGGATAACAAGGCAGGCTCATTCCTAGGTGACGGGGTAGGAGACTGCCTGGTGGTGTTGGGAACCTCCCTTGGAATTGCACTGCAATCTAAGACACTTCTAGCCATGCACCCCTTCTTCTTTCCCTCTCTCCTGCATCTGTGTCTGATGATTCTCTCCTGAGTCCTCCCCATTTTCTGTCACAGTATTTGTCCTGATACATTTCTTGCATATTTAATCCTGTCTTGGTGTCTCCTTCTTGGTGGACTCAGCCTAACAAACACACTGTGGTGATTTATTTCCCTGCTTGTCTACTGTGGATGAACAAATTCAAACATGACAGTCATGTGTGAGAACAGAAGAAACTGTACCTTTTCCATCCTCCTCGTAATTTTTGCCAACCCAGACCTTATTTCCTCCTGATCTCCTCTAGCTCACAAATTAAGTCTTCATGGACCATCTTGGTTTGGCCTTGAGCTGACATGGACACTCACTGCCAGCTTCTACAGGAAAACCAGTTATACTAAGCTTAGCATGAGCCTTGGTGTCTCACTGAATATTTGTGGATCATCAGGCATGATGTCACCTCTTAGAGAGCATGTCTCAGCCATTTCACTGGTTTCAACCCTGTGGCTTTATTGCTAATACAGATCTCCTCCTCTTTACTGGGGACCATGCACAGACCACAGGGAAGTCCAGTGTAGTCCTGTCCTTTTACTCTCACCCTGTCCCAGCCTGGTGGCCTTCCCTAAAAGTGGCAAAACCAAACACACACACAAATGAAGCAATAAATGGATGTTGTCCATGAGTAGCCTGTCCAGAAAAAAGTGCCCAGAGGTAACAATAGTAGGGGTCTGGTCACCACACCAGCAAGAAGCACCCTGTCCCTCCTCTCCCCTGTCCTACCCTCTCTACATCAAGGCTTTTCCCTCATGTCACAGAAGTCACCTTCCAGAGCTTAGCGGGAGTAGAAGTGAGCCAGCATTGCTAGATTCGTTATGTATGCCATCTCTTTCAAGCCACTCACTGAGTTTTCATTGTTAGCTATTTGTAATCCTATTTTACAGATGAAGAAGCTAGGGTTTAGACAGGGTAAGTAACTAGCCAAGGTCACACAGCAAATAACAAGAAGAGGCATGATTAGAACCCAGGTTTATGGATTCCAAAGCCTTTATTCTTTCCACTGCATCACTATACTCCTCCCAACATCAACTGCTGACAGATGGGAGGAAAGGAGGTGCTAGAAATAGAAGAGTGAAGGGGAGGATGTGGTTGAAACATGGCAGACACTGTCAATGCCCAGCCCGTCTCTGCTCAGTTCAACCTCAAGGTCATGGGTGGAGAGTTGCCTTACAAGCCCACAGCTTCCTGACTCTCAGACTGACTGCATTTTCAGGCAAGAGAGAGCACTCAGCCAGCGTGTGCAAAAGCTGAAAGCACTGGGGAGTCAATGCCCTGGGAACAGACTTATTTCCCCCCGGATAAACACCTCCATCCCTTTCTCCCTTGTCAGGCAGGACAATTCTGAGTCGTGTTCTACATGGTTCCTCCAAGGTGCCCAGTGAGCACCCAGCACCTGAGCCCAGTTGCTGACAGGAGTAACCTGCTCATCAATGTTCCCTTTATTGGTTCTCTTTCCTTCCACATATCACTTCCTCATTTCCTCCCTGCGCTTCCTGGGATTACTCCTCAGATAAACAACTTGCAACTAGTCATTGCTCAGAGCCTACTTTGGGGGGAATCCAAACTAAAACAATCCCAAATTATAGTGCTGACCATCTTTTTCTAGGAAACATTAGCATAGTTGTCTTTCCTTTAGTAGTTCACTTTTGTTTACTGGAGAACCTCCAAATGCCTTAATCCAGCATTCGGGACCTTGTATAGTGTGACCACAACCACCCCTATCCCCTTAGTCATTCCCTAAGCCACACCAGGTACTCTGTTTTCAAACACTCCCTGGAAGTTCATTTGCTCAGGCAGTTCCATCTCGCAGTAGCTCCCTTAGCTGGTGGGTCCAAATGCCTCAATTCTGTACCAGATAGTGTGCTAATTGTTTGACATGTTCTGTTAGTTAGGGTATTACTCACTAAGCGCTATAAACTGAAAACACCAAATCTCAGTGGCTTAACACAATTCAAGTTTTGTCTTTCTCACATGAAATCAGATGGGTGTCCGGAAAAGTTCCTTTCATTTTGTGGCTCCATCATCTCCCAGAACCTTGGAATCCCCTGCCTATTCTTCTACAGGGGGAGGGAGAGCCAAAGAAAATCACAGGAGCCATCTTCATGGGCCAGGTTGAAAAACAGCAGGCAGTACTTTTTCCTGTTCACTGTGATTGGCCAGAACCCGGTCACATGGTCTATGAAAGCTGCAAGGGATGTTGGGAAACATAGTCTAGCTGTGATGCCCAGGAAAAGAAGAGTCTACTTTTAAACCTTTTCTCTTCCCATTGTTTGCCATTTTGAAAAATTGTGGGTGGTAAATCCATTTCACCTGCAGAAGTGCTTTGGAAAGAGATATTCTTTGTCAATATCAACATTTTAGCTCCCTGGTCTTCTTTTCTCACTAGCTCATATTTTCTAAGATCTAATCAAGGATTAAAGGAATCTTGAAGAAATTTGGAAATTAAAGGATGGCTTTCCTTGCAATTTTATTTAACAAATCTTAAAATGAAACATTTTCTCTAATCTCAGTATTTTAATAATAACCTAGGATATACTGAGTAGCCAAATATTCTTGCATTTTCTTGCTCTTAATCTCAGTAGAAGTCTGTAGCAGACGCTGCCAGTGCCCTCCCCATAGCCCTTGGACTTTGTGATGTGACCTGGCAGACTTTCAATTGCTGGGATTTGCACCTCTGTGTCTCAGGACTATTTTTCCAGAACAGCAAAAGACACTTTGCCCGCTGCCATGGCCAGCCAGCAATGCCAAGGAACTCCTCTGGGAGCAGTTCTCAACCAATGATGCTTGGACAATTGATTTAAATACCCTGGTTCTCTTGCCTCTTGGGTACGATAATTCTGTCTGTGTTTTGTGCCATTTCCTAGCAGTCTTCACAGTGGAGACTTCATTGCTCACCCTCCTATCTCTGTATCACTTCTCTATTTCTCTATGACTGTCCCCTACACTTTCTCAAATAAACTCTTTGCATTCAATTCTTTGTCTCAGGGTCTGCTTCTGGGAAAACTGTGAGGCTGAGACATAAGAGGGCAAACTAAGCAGTTTCAGGCAATCATGTGCGGAACCGTAATTCTTTGATGTCTTAATATACTTAGTCCAAAACAGAACTGAATTTACTGTTGCTTTCACATCTGGCAGGACCATCATTCACACATTTCCCCCTTAGATGCTGGAGTGCAGTGGTGTGATCACAGCTCACTGCAACCTCCAACTCCTGGTCTCAAGTGGTCCTCCTGCCTTAGTTTCCCAAGTAGCTAAGACTGCAGGCATGCACCACCACATCCAAAGCTAGTTTTGGGTTTTTTTCTTTTAATTATTTTTTGCAGAGACAGGGTCTTGCTATGCTGCCCAGGCTGGTCTCAAACTCCTGGCCTTAAGTGATCCTTCCACCTCTGTCTCTCAAAGTTCTGGAATTACAGGCATGAGCCACCACACCCAGCCAGGAAGGAAATTCTGATACATGCCACATGCTGAATGAACCTTGAGGACTGTATTAGTCTGCTCGGTTTGCCATGACAAAATGCCGCAGACTAGGTGGCTTTAACAACAGAAATGCATTTTCTCATAGTTCTGGAGGCTGGAAATCCACGATGAAGGAGCCAGCAAGTTTTGTGTTTCCTGAGGCTATTCTCTGTGGCTTGTAGGCAGCTGCCCTTCTCGCTGTGTCCTCGTATGATCTTTTTTCTGGGCACATGCATCCCTGGTGTCTCTCCTTGTGTCCAAATTTCCTCTTTTTATAAGAACACCAGTTAGATTGAATGTGGGCCCACCCTAGTGGCCTCATTTTAACTTAATCACCCCTTTAAATAACCTGTCTCTAAATGTACATTCTACGGCACAGGGAGTTAGGGCTTCCGCATATGAATTTTGGGGGTACACAATGCAGCCCCATAACAAGGACATTATGTTAAGTTGAATAAGCCAGTCATGAAAAGACAAATACTGTGTGATTCCACTTATATGAGGTAGAGTTGTTACTTTCACAGAAACAGAAAATAGAATGTTTGTCGCCAGGGCTGGGGGCAGGGAGAATAGGTAGTTATTTAACGGGTATAAATGTTTCAGTTTTGCTTTCTGGAGATTGTACAACGATGTGAATATACTGAACAATACTGAACCGAACACTTGGAAATGGTTAAGATGATAAATGTTATGTGTTTTTTACAATAAAAAATAATAATTAAAAAAATAGTATATAGTGATTGCTCCACCTCCTTGTCCCCCTTCAGGATGACATCATCACCATCATCATCACTGCATTATCAGACAGGAGGTCCAGGTACCTCTAGGACACCGCCTTTAAAAGTGTCACAGATGCTTCCACCCAACATGATAAGACTTACCTGATTTTCCCAAACCTACTCTTCTTTCTACTCACCTCGTCTTAGTGAAGTTTATTACTCTCTTCCCAAGGGATCAAGCAAAAAAACCTAGAGTCATCCTAATCTCTGTTCTATCCAAACACCCTCCTCCTCCCAGCTTACCTCATTCAACAAGTCTGCCTCCTAAATGTCTCTGACGCTGTCTCCTCCGCCGCTGTCTTGCTCGCACGCTCTTTCTGCCTGGCCTACTTAGTGATTGCCTTTCTGTTGCCAGTTTTCTGCCCTGGGCCCCCACTTTCCTAATCTACCTTCTGAACTGCTGACAGCTGGAAATCACAAATCTTGGGGTCAGGCCTTTCCCATCACATTCTGAGCCCTGTGATGAGCAAACCAAGCCTGTGCCCTTCCTTCATGCTACGCGTATTTGTTGAGCTGCTACTAGTGTAAGTCACCGTGCTAGATCTATCTGCCCTCATCACCAGTATTTAGAAAAGTATTTGGCATGTAGTAGAGAACTTGATGTTTATTGAATTAAATTTTAAATCTTTTTGGTTTAATTAGCATTATCTTCACAGCACCAGAAGAGTATGACACCACCCATAAGACTTTGAAATCAGGTGAGGAAAGGAGAGAAAGCAAACCGTTAATGATCCCTAGTAATGTCCCAAGGGGAGGAGACCAGCAGAGCAGGGGCCTTGGGAAAATGGAAACAGGGATCCCAGAGCTTGGCTGGCAGTTAATAGGAATTCAAACAGCAAATTTGTGGTTTGTGTTTACAAAAGCCTCCCTTATGTTACTGTGAGACAAATCTAAAACATATTAATAAATGAGAATCTACATTGAAAATAAGGGCCCATCGCAGGTCCCCAACTTGGCCTGGGGGGACCATTTTCTGCTTCCTCCAAATTCTGCTCTGGCTATAAGGCATGGATATTTCAGGGAATAGAAAGAAGGATCATTTGATCTAATTTTAGAATTGCCTGACTATTGACCAATATCAATTAAATCTCTACTATCTTACATCATTAACGTTAACTCCCCATTTATAATGTATTCCCACGCACTCTTGGCCACTGATACCGCCTGCTCATAGAACCACAGCCTTAGGAGGACCAAGGGGTGTCCTTCCCCCTAGATAAGTAAATATCATGGTCCAGACTCTATTAAGAGACAAGACTCTGGGAAAAAAAAATCTCCCGCCTGTGACTAATAATAATTAGGTGGTGGTTACCAGCATGGGCTTTAGAGCAAATAGGCTCTTCTGCTTACTGGCTGCATAACTTGGGAGAGTCACACAAACATTCCACACTTTGGTTTCCTCGTTTTTAATTCAGGCTAAAAATAATATTGGAGTTCCTCGAGGATTAAATGAACTACATATGTCAAGCTCTTCACATTGCATAGGCCCATAGCAAGTGCCATGCAAAAATTAGCTAGTACTAGTGTTTGTCAAGAGTACAACATGATTCAGGCATTATTCTGAGCACTTTTCATGGATAATTCCGTTTATCACACGTATCTGTGTGTGTGATAACACCCCTTGCACAGGTATCACGCTCCTCTAGTATACATAAGACACTGGAGGCACCAGTATGCTTTCACAGATAACACTGATTAAATGAATGAAACATCAAAAAAATCAGATTCAGGACTCTAATGCTTCACACTCTCACAATATCACTCAGCATTCTGCATTATAGCTATTCAAGTGCATATTTTATTTCCCCTTAAGAATGGAACTTTTCAAAGTCAAGGTCCACGTTTGACTCATCTCCATATTCCGGCATAACAGTAAGAATGACTTAGGTTATGCTGCAGCAGTAACTCCAAAATCACAGCGAATTAACACAAAACAGCTTGCTCATTCTTGTTATATACCTGCGTGGCACAGGTCAGCAGGGAGCCTCTACTCACAGTAGCCATCACAGAGGGACTCAGGATGACAGGGGACCACCTCAACACTTACTTTCTCACTCACAGAAATGGGAAAGAGGGAATGTTATAAATTGTGTACTGGCTCTTAAAGGTTCATCTTGGAGCACCACACATAATTACTGTGCAACTTTCATGGGCTAAAGCATGTCACTTGTCCACACCTAACTTAAAGGGACAGAGAAATACAATCCTGTCACATGCCTGAAGGAAAACTGAAATGTTTATGAAGCCTCATTTACAACTACACTCAGAGAGTGGTCATCGCTATGCACATAGTAGGCATCCAATATATACTCATGAAGTGAATAATAAGGTGTAGCAAGCATTTAGAACACAGGTTCTCAACCTTGGCTAAATATTAGAATCACCTGAGAAGCTTTTTAAAACTCGGGAAAGTCAGGCAGCACTTCAGACTACTTAAATTGCAATCTCTGGAGGGCATCAGTAGTTTTTAAAAGTTTCCCAGGGGATTTCATGTTTGAGAACCATTGGGTTAGATCTGACCCCCAACATCACTCCATGCAGGACATCCTGGTTTGAGCACTGCACAGGAGTGCTTAGGCCTGGTTACTTTAATTATGTGATATGATTTTGATTTCTGAGTGGTATTTTTTTGTATATGTATACGAGTGTTTATTTTTTTCATGGTGTACTTAGTCATGGGATGACTCTATAAATTACTCTTCTATTATTTTTAGTCCATGTAGTCTTCCTTTTATATAGTAAAATACATAATCCTGGGCTTTAGAGCAAATAGGCTATTTTGATGCATCTAATGATGAGAGCATAAATTGTTTAGACATTTTGAGCATTTTTAGAATACAATATTTCACTTAGCATATAGAATTCTAGCTTAATTCACAATACTTAAGTTTTATATTTCAAAATCTTTCTGGGAAATACAAGGTTAGTTCAATATTAGAAAATCCATTAATAGCATATACCAAATTTATAAATCTAAGGACAAAAATCATGATTATCTCCATACATGCTGAAAAAGCCTTTGACAAAATTCAGCATCCATTAATGATTTTAAAAAACACTCAAGAGAATAAAAAACAGGAAATACTTTCTTTATATGTGTGTGTATATGTATATGCCTCTGTGTGTGTGTATCTAAGTCCTAAAGCTGATATCTCATTTAATGGGAAAATGTTAAAAGTGTTTTCACAAAGATCACTAATAAGTGAAGCTTGCCCACTATCTTCCCTATTACTAAAAATTGCATTAGAGTATTAACCAATGCAATTAGACAAGATAAATCTATTAGAAGTATAAGGGTGGGTAAAAAAGAAATAATTTTTTTTTCTGTTAGCAGATGATATGACAACATAACTGGAAAATCCTGCAGAATCAATAAACACAAAAAATAATTTAATAAGATGGTAGGATATAAAATTAAGAAACAAAAATCAACAGCTTTAATATACACAAATAATAATCATTTGA
>NW_012152063.1:7078025-7086175 GCF_000956105.1 Propithecus coquereli
AAAAAAAAAAAATTCAGTTTCTACTTTGTAGAGCACTTCAGGGAGCACATAGCGTGGCACGTGCCACACTTAAAGGATATACAGCATTCAGCATAGGCAACACAGCAACACCCTGTCTCCAAACAAGAAAAAAGAACATACAGCATAGGCAAAACAGACTGAGCAAGTCTGACCAAGTGAAAATCATGGTGTCGGGGAACAGAGAGAGGAAGTGGAGATGTCTGGCCCACAGAGAGAAGACTCGGTTTGGGGGTTGTTGATTTTTCAAATGTCTGAAGGGCTGTTTTGTGGAGAGGGGGTTAGATCTGGCCCTGGTGCCTCCCAAAATGGCAACAGAGCTTGGTGGAAGTGCCAGAGATACAGATTTCAACTCAGACAGGAAGGAAAGAAAAAGCTTTCTATGAGAATGCTGTTTAAATGCGAAGCAACCAGTCTCTAGGGTGAGTTCCTCATCAAAAGAGATCTTCAAGAATAGTCCGCCGAGTTGCTTGCCTGGATGTGATAGAGGGAATTCTTCAGAAAGTACTAAAATCCCAGGCTCCCTCCCTTTTCTTTGAGATGTCCTGCGTTAATGAAGGTTATTCCTAATGCTTTCATCTACATAAAATAATCTCTTTAGTTTTGGGGTGCATTTTGTCTTGCATAGTTTTAGTTCTGTGACTTGGACAGGACTGCACCTGACCTTCAGATATCCCTTAACTCCACCAAAGTAACAAGCCCCTTGGAGCCTTTTGTGACTCTTCTCCTGACTGGCAATCAGGGACCCAACTCCTGGTCTTCTACCCTAGATTCTTGTCCAGTAGGAGCAGAACAAGGATTTGATTTGGATTCTTTCTGAGTGCTTGCTTTATTTCTTGTGCCTGCTTCTTACGGTTTTGTGGTCTATTTGGTGATCTCTGTAAATGGATGGATGGTACTGAGATCTCGGCTCTGTTGGGTAAAAGATGAGAGAGACCTGGTTGGTTAGCCTCTCCTGTTGTCTATTTGTCTGCTCAAATCAATTAAAAATTCATACCTACTGGGAAGAGAACAGTTCTTTGATATGTACCAGTAAGTTTTATAATTCTTTGTCTATGTTTTATCCAAGGCTGAAATTTTAGAATTGAAGTTAGAAGCTGTGTTTGTATGTTTATATAATTCTCAAAGGCCTTTACTTCTCATTATATAATACTTTTCATAATACTTTTATAATCTACCAAATTAGATTATAAGATCCAAAGGACCTCTATTCTGATAGGCTTAGACAAATAAACATTTATATACATTGACTATTCTTTAAACCCCCCAAAATTTTGGAAATTGAACCCCAAATACTTTCAATGTGAAAAAAATGGTATTTTTAAGGCATTAACTCAGAAATGTATTAAGAATTAAAGTTCAGATAATTTAGGTAAATCTTTGGCAAAAAGATTAGTTTAATAATTTTTCTTTAATAAAAACAGCCATGTTTTCTGTGCATTATCAGCATTAAGCATAATATAAGAATATACTTTTATTCTACTTAGGTATGTTCTTCATAAACTTATAAAAGTTTAGTCATCAAATAAGCTAGCTAGCTTCTACTTCATGTTTAAAATTATGAAAAATATAAATTTGTGTTTAACCAAATTGAAAAACTTTATTTTCACAGTAATGATGTTTTGTAATATGGCAGCTTGATCTTTAAGATCTTTAGGTAATATAAAACTTTAAACTTATACTCAGTTGAGTTAATGGATATTCATTGTATGCCTAGGTTATTTCTAAGTAAGATAGAGCACTAAAACCCTAATTACCAAGCGTAATTTTAAGTATATATACTTTCTGTCTCATATTTATGTATATAAATGCTATAGAGGGGCTATGTATATATTATATATTTGTATCTGATAATGGACATGCTCATTTTTGCCACTTTGAGAAGCTGTACTATAAGGAATGCATATGGCTATAGAGAGTTGTGAGCTCTGCTAGTCTGTTGCAAAATACCAAACAATTCAGAATTATCCACCTCCTTTTCTCTGTGAAATGGAAGTTACTGTGGTTAGAAGTTTTAATCAATACGCGTGAATGAGACTCCTAGGAGCAACAGTGGCACCTTTGTATGCCAAATATGCAGGATGTGTTTATGTTCCTGAAAAAAGAAAGTAGTGTTTCCCTGAAGTAAAATAACTGGTTGTTCCAGAATGAGAACAAGGAAAGTACAGGACAAAACCTGAATCAATATAGAAAGTTGGAGAAGGTTCTCGGAAAAGAAATTTTATTCGATGTGGTCACGACTGGCTAAGGTTTGATGGGTTTATTTATAAGATTTTCAGAAAGAGCTCTAGTATCAAATATTATTCTGATAAAAACTAGAATTTGGTTTTCTCTGCGTTAAAATGACACAATTTTCTTGGATTGTTGGTCTGCTCTTAAGAGGCTGAAAAGGTTCTTCTTTGCCTTTGTGTCTTAGCAAAGTCATTGGCTACAGTTTGTGTTGACTTTGCTGCGTCCTTGAGTACTTAAGAAAAAAAGTTTCTCATTTAGGAAAGAGCTAAGGTTCTTTACAAACATGTTGCCTTCTATGTGTATTTTTAGCATTTTATTGTCACATTGAAATAAGCAGCAACATATTTCTTTCAGGCACCCATGACTCCTCTCTTCCCCTCCCCCAGTTTTATTGTGGTATAATTGCCAAATAAAAATCATATATATTTAAGGTGTACAAGGTGATATTACCACGATTCCCATTTTAAGTATTCAGATTCTGACAGCTTTTGATTTTTGCCTTCCTAAAATCTCATCCTAAATGATGTGTTTTGCACCTAAAGCCATCTTTAAGATTTCCCAAAGGGCTCCTGAAAAATCACAAAGAATTTGTTCTATCACCTTGTAAGATTGAGGTGCTGGACATCCACATGCACAAAGATTAACTAAAAATAGATCATAGACCTGAATGCAAAATGCAAAAGCTCCTAAAAGATAGAAGATTACATAGGAGAAAATCTAGATGACCTTGGGTGTGGTAATGACTTTTTAGATACAACACCAAAAGGCATGGTCCATGAAAGAAATAATTGATAAGCTGGATTTCACTAAACTTAAAAACCTCTGCTCCATGGAAGACACCATGAAGAGAATGAGAAAACAAGGCACAGACTAGCGGAAAATATTTGCAAAAGACATAATTGGTAAAGGACTGCTATCCAAAATATACAAAGAACCCTTAAAACTCAAAAATACGAGTGTACCTTACCAAAGAAGATATACAGATGACAAGCATTTGAAAAGATGTTCCACATCACATGTCATCAGGGAATGCAAATTAAAACAACGAGGTACCACTACACGCCTATTAGAATGGCCCAAATCCACAACACTGACAACACCAAATGCCAGTGAGAATGTGGAGCAATGGGAACTCTCATTCATTTCTGGTGGAAACACAGAATGGTACACCCACTTTGGAAGACAGTTTGGCAGTTTGTTATAAAACTAAACACACTTGTCCCATACAATCCAGCAGTCACACCCCTTGGTATTTACCCAAATGAGTTCAAAACTTACGTCCACACAAAAACCTGCACATGGGTGTTTATAGCAGCTTTCTTAATAATTGCCCAAGCTTTGAAGCAACTGAGATGTTTTTCAATAGCTGAATGGATAAATAAAGCGTGGTACTTCCAGACAAGAAATATTATCAGTGCTAAGAAGAGATGAGCTACCAAGCCATGAAAAGACATGGAGGAACCTTAAATGCATATTACTAAGTGAAAAGAAGCCAGTCTGAAAAGGCTACCTACTGTATGATTCCAACTATATGGCATTCTGGAAAAGGCCAAATGATAGAGAAAGTAAAAAGATCAGTGGTTTCTAAGGGTGAGGGAGGCAGAAAGGAGGAAGAGGCAGAGCACAGAGGATGTTTAGAGCAGTGAAACTACTCTGTATTATACCATAATGGTGGAAACATTTCATTATACGTTTGGTGAAACCCGTAGAATGGACAATACCAAGAGTGAACCCAGGAAACGATCCTAACCCTGAGCTGTCACCCTTAGGTTTTATAGATCATGGGGCTTCCCTGTCGTTACCTGTTCCTGGAACTGCAAAACTAGCTTCTGTAAAAATGTGAGCCTTTGGACCAGTCCTATTAAAACAGACAAACAAGCATGGTGGTCTGCATATGGACTATCTGGGGCTCAAAACTCCCTAATACTTAAAGTCTGATCACTGTCCTATTCTGTTTCTTATTTCTTTAGCCTGATAGGAAGATAGGGATTTCCTGAGTCACAGATGATGTATAATAAAACATATTTTGAATGGAAGCTGCAATAAAACCACAAACTATGAAAAAAAAAAGGAGGGGCTAGGAATAATTACGCTGATTTAATAAATAAACTATTGATGAGTTGCATGGGAAGCAGTGTCAAATCAGAAGAGATGCTTAGCTTTCCTTTGGTTAAATTTGTATGGATAAATATTTCAGAAGTCATATGCTGTATAGAAAGACACTAAAGAATTGCTGTTTTGTCTGATTATTCTACAGTAACTTTATAGTGCTAGTAATAATTTCAGTTATTTTTCAAAATGTTGAATCTGTTGCACCTTTACGCCTTTAGTTTGAATCTAGTATCTAAAGGCCAGTGGTTTTCAACTGGGTATGCACATCACTTTCCTATGGGGTTTTATTGATATACAGGTGGTTGGGACCTATGCCAGATTTATTGAACCTCTTTTCTTGGTGTTCTTGTACGTTCTTGGTATATTCTTACTACATGTTTGGTATATTCATGGCATATCATATCAGGATTATTATATGTTATAGCTGACTTTTTTTCTCTGTAAAGATGTGTTATATCTTTATACATAAATATACATAAATGTAATATCTGCTCTTCTTTGAAAATAATGGTTAATCATTATGTTTATAGATATTTTATCTAAAATGTTTTGGATTGACTTTGATCTTGTTTTGCATGTCACAGAAACAACCAATTTCCTTGACAGTTGTATTATTCTTGTAATGAACTCTCATCAGATCTTTCACTTTTGAGAACTATCAGCAATAAGTTAAACACAACCATTTTAAGTCTTTTGTCCTCTACAGATAGTTTTTTGTTTTACCCTGATATTTTCCTAAAAGCTCTTGTAATCAGCGACAAGCCCAAGTGCTTTGTCTTCAAACATGGACTGTCTCAGAGCCTTGTGGAAAAGGATTATGCCAGGTGTTGTTAGGTACAGATTTTTGAGGACGTTGTTTAAACAACTTTGAGATCATGTCAGTGTACTGAGTTAGGATTTCTAAAACTCTAACCACAAAGCAGATGGATTCATGTGCCTGCTTACTTGAGATGCAGCAGAATAAGAATCAACTGCATAGTGCTGAATAACCTGTAAGGCGTAACTGTTGGGTTTATTTCGAATATTGTTGATGTCTTAATGTTTTATTTTCTGAATATATAAGGAAATTCTTCTTTTCTCTTAAGTTATCTAAAAGCCATAACATTTTGGCAGACTATGCTCTTGTCAACAGAAATAAAACTCAAACGGTACAAAAGCAATTTATGGAACTAAAACATTTGTACTCCCATAATATTCTGAAATACAAATGAATAGAAATTAAAAAAAAAAGAAAGAAAACTCTTTTTCTCCCCTGCCTGGTCCCTCCAGAATTCTAAAACTCGTAGAGAATATTCTTATTCTCATGGCAATATAATTACTTGCATAGGTTCGATGTGTGCTCCTTTTTACTAAGACATCACTGGGAACATTTGTTATGCAGCCAAAGCTTTGCCTGGGACATCATATTTAAGAATGATACTCTTTTAGTCATATATGACCAGACACTTGAAAAGAACTACGGTTGACTTTATGGAGGTAATGTTTACAAAGCACTCCTGGGAAAACTGACCTGGTACCCGACTTCCAAGTTTCCCAGGCTTACAGGTGAGTAAGGAGGTTAACCTTCTGGCAGTCACAGGAACGTTAGGAAACACTGGGGACCTGGGGAAGTGTATTTATAAGTGTTTTGGGTGAAATTTGATGGCAAGTTCTTGGCTTGGCTTCCTGGCCTCAAGATACTTTTTAAAGTCCAATCAGAGATTCCTTATGAAAACATAGGCAAAGTAAACTTAAGAAAGTCTATAGGATAAATTATCATTCTTGCTGCACCTGTGTTAATAACCAGCCAAATCTAATGAGACCAGTCTTACATTGTGATGAAGAATAATCTTCCCCTGAGAATTCTTTTGATCAAAACGGGGGCGGGGGGTAACTGTAGAAAGTAACTCTGTGTTTCAATGGATAACTGTACAACTTTCCGAGTTATCACACTGTAATCTTGTTCACTCTCTTTGTACATCTTTGTACATTGTTAGTAGCAGATATGTAAACTCTATCTTTTCAGGTAGAAATTTCAGCTGAGTGCAGTGGCTCACACCTGCAATCCTAGCACTTTGGGAGGCCAAGGTGGGAGGATCGCTTGAGGCCAGGAGTTCAAGACGAGCCTGAGCAAGAGCAAGACTCGTCTCTACAAAAAAATTAGCTGGGCGTGGTGGCACCTGCCTGTAGTACCAGCTATTTGGAAGGCTGAGGCAGGAGGATCACTTAAGCCCAAGAGTTTAAGGTTGCAGTGAGCCATGATGACTCCACTGCACTGTTGCCCAGGTGACAGAGTGAGACTCTGTCTCAAAAAAAAAAAAAAAAAAAAATTGATTTTTTTCCTCTCTGTGAAAAAACCAGTTTTTGTACCAACCTATTAATTGGACTAGATCCTATTACTACTATGCCCCCAAATGTCAATCCTTACTAGATTTTAAATTCTTCCACCGTTTTTCATTATCTGGCTACAATCATTCAATAACTTTTCAATTTTTCCCCTTTCTACCTAACTCAGCATCACTGAGGACTACAGCCTGATTGCCCAGGATTCCAGATTTCCTTGCAGCTGGTCATTCCCTCTAGAATCTGAAGAAGCCCTGCATGCCGAAGCTTGAGGACTTGGTATTAACTTCAAAGGCCTCACTACCACAGTAGATGCATGGGCTGGAATTCTTCCTGGGCAAGCCACTGTCTAGACCACCAAGGAGTCCAGAGAAAGGCTTGGGTCCCACTTGCCCCTTATACCAGAGGTAACCTACACTGTGCACATCATCATCAAGAGCATCAACATCCTAGCTTGACAGCTTTAAGAAACTCAGTGCTTGGCCCTGCATAACCAGATGATTTTCCTCCACTGACCTCTTGGAATTCACTGGCCTTGGTTACCCTCAAGGTTCAACTTCTGGCTCTTGAATACAATCATTTATGTTAATATTTCTCTCTTTCGTTTGAAGCAACCCTGTTGTAAGATGCCTAATTTCCAGACCCTTAAACAACTTACTTTTGCTACCACATCTCAAAAGATGGTTCAACTCGTTTTGCAGGAATGATACCAGCAAGAGTACTTAAGAGAATATTTCTTCGATCCTGTTTTGCTACCCCTTTCAGGAGGTTTGTGATCACCTCTGAGTTGTTCAGGGACAAATGATATTTCTTTTGGACAAAAGCAGGAACTGACATTATTGAAGTATATCTGCACCCCGTGCTCCCAGAAAACAGCAATGGTTAAGAACCCCTCCCTTTGCCCTCCTCTTTTGTATCCTGCGAGGCGGCGAACTGCAACAGAACACCTGAGGAATACGCCCTCACGTATTCTGAGATAGGACCCACCTCCATCCTTCCTCGTAATTCTCACAAGGCTTGTGGACAACACCCTTTGTTTATGTGCCTCTATGAAGTTCGAGACCATCCTCCTTTTTCTTTGAGACATTCCTCATTAATCAACATTAGCCCTATTGCAATAGCCTGAATAAAATCATCTTAATTGTCAGGCACATTCTGTCTTTCACAGATGAGATGATCTTGAACTAGGATAAACATGCATTTTATCACCCATGACACTTTTGCACATGAAAGAGGATACCAACAAAGTAAACATATAACTCAAAGAATATTTATTTATTGGCCAAGAAACTGATTTTATTAAATTGGTAGTCATAATAGTTCTATTCAAATTTTATTCAAAAACAAAATTCTTTCTAAAAATAAAAATAACAGACCGGGCGTGGTGGCTCACGCCTGTAATCCTAGCTCTCTGGGAGGCCGAGGCAGGCGGATTGTTTGAGCTCAGGAGTTCGAAACCAGCCTGA
>NW_012152063.1:7086410-7090102 GCF_000956105.1 Propithecus coquereli
GAAATGAAAAATCATTTTATAATTGATTATCAGAACAATCCTCCAGATTGTACTAGGAATATTTTTAGAAATAACAGATCCATTTAAAAATTATTTTGTGTACATATTCATTTATTTTCATCTATTTCTTAGCTGTATCAATCTCTACACAGACACTAGTATCTTTCCAAAGTGTATATATGGTCCTATACTGTTTCATAAGATTGCTATCCATCTTCATATTTACATTTTATGGTTGATGTATATGCAACTGACCTTTCTCTGTAGGCCATTATATTTTCTTTTTCATGAGAATATAGTCTCTATACAAGTGCTGACATACCTCAGAGCAAATGCTGCTAAATACAGGCTATTCATGATTATACTTTTTTCATATTGAATTGTGAAAATAGTTCAGCCCAAAGAGCCTATGGTTCCTCTTTCATCTCCATTCAGAATATCTTTCTTACACAAATACTTTTGCAAGATAACACGTATCAAATAAGTTTACTATTTATGATTCTATTGAATATTTAACCAAATTAAGATGCTACTAAATGTTCTATTGTGGCAGAGACTATAAATATATCTAATTAAAATTAGGAGCATCATCAAAAGATTTTTCCTGCATGTGGAGATATTTCAAAAAATAATTGAAGAATTAAAAATTGCATATTATAGAACATTTGAGTATTCATTTATTAGTACAGGCCTTCTTTTGCTTTTGTAGGAACACATTTCAATGTCTTCCTATTTGTAAACCTTGTTTTTAATAATTGCAGTTTGCTGAAAACTCCAAAAGCTGATGTTTCTTATGCTTTATTTCCCGTGTATTAAAGACTGAATATCAAAGAATTCAACTGATTTTGAAAAATGCAACTAAAATTTAGAGTATTAATTTATAAAAAAATTCTGTACTATCATAGAACTCATAAGTTCTTTTATAAAGCAGTTCTTCAACAGCTAAATGTTTCTCTAAGCCAATCAATGGCAGGCAGAAAAGAGAGTGATTACTGCCATATAACACTTTTAAAAAATTCAATATCTTCCTCAGAAAAATTGTGAGTATCAGTTATTCTGTGTACATATTAAAAAATGTATATATTTGATAACTACTCCTTCCATTTTGGCTAGTATACTATTGCAACTTATTTGAATGTATTTGAATTATAAATTATGTATGTAATATAACCAATCCCAAGTGCATTTCTGCTCCTTTAATTTTTTTAAATAATGTTTTTACCATGATATTGTGATACTATGCTCTATCAACTTTTATATTAATATTATCAACTCAAAAACCCCACAACTTAAGGTTTTATCTTCTATGTTAACCTTTATAATGGAATTCAAAGAAGCATTTACAAAAACATCAGATAGTCTTTGACAGAATGAACTTCCAAAAGCTTTATTTTGAGTCAAGGAATTAAGTGAAAAAAACGAAAAATTATTGGAATGAACTTTTTTTGAGATGGGGTCTTGCTATATTGCCCAGGCTGGTCTTGAACTCCTGGCATTAAGCGATCCTTCCACTCAGCCTCCCGAGTAGCCGGGATTACAGGCACGAGATAATTTTTTAAAATATATATATACACCACTGGTATACAATGGTACCATTTAATTATTTGTGAAGTTCTTCTTTTGGTAATGGAGCCAACACATTAAGAGCTATAGATTTATTTTTGAATATGCACAAGAAAACTTGGACATGAAAAATGAATGTAGTTAATTTAGAACAGAGGTGGACAAACCACGGCTGCAAACTAAGAATGGGCTTTTACATTCTTAAAAGGTTGAAAACCAAAATCAAAACCAAAGAAGGCTACATGACAGAGAAAAATATGGGGACTTCAAAGCTTAAAATGTTTACAATTTGGACTTTTACACAAAAAGTCTGATTTAGAACAACAGTCTTAGACAAGGCGCAGTGGTTCACTCCTGGAATCCTAGCACTTTGGGAAGTGGAGGCAGGAAGATCATTTGAGGCCAGGAGTTCGAGACCAGCTTGAGCAGAGCAAGACCCTGACTCCACAAAAAATAGTAAAATTAGCTGGGTGTGGTGGCGCATGCCTGTAGTCCCAGCTACTCAGGAGGCTGAGGCAGGAGGATCACTTCAGCCCAGGAGTTTGAGATTGTAGTGAGCTATGATGCTGCTGCTGTATTCTAGTCTGGGCAAAAGAGCGAGATTCTGTCAAAAAAAACAAAACAAAACAAAACAAAACAAACAAACAAAAAAGAACAACACTCTTGATCTAAATGAAAAGTCATGCTCCACAGAGTGAAATGTATATTCACCTCTGAAGCTTCATGTTAAATCTTCATTTTCAGACAAAGTCTTTCTATGATACAATAACTTCTAATAATACAATGACTCTTTTTAAGTAGATTTGTCTTTTCTGGTATTCATGTGGTCAGTGATACCACTATGACACCAATAGAAGAAGATAAATACCAACAATTAGTTCAAGGTACAAATTCTTCATCAACTTTCTTGAGAAATAAATGTTTTTATTTAATTATTCATTAAACATGCACTTAGCTTTTTTGAGCTTATGGTAACTAAAGAAGGTTTACTTGTGAAAAAATTTAAAAAGTACTACAAAAAGTATTATCAAACAATAAAATAAATAAATAGCTATAAATTAGTACCAAATAATGCATGACAAAACCACTGTAGCAAGAACATTCAAACTACACTCCAAACATTCTCTATGGGATTGCTCAGTCTCATTTCCCTTGAATGTTTCATATGAACTTAACCTTAACTAACTTCTTTATATATTCATTGGATTACCAACTAGCAGATGCAACATAATTTTTCTTTCTTAGTGTTACATAAAACAATGCTAAGTCTTCTATATATGGTGTCTTTAATTTGACAAAATATAGTATTTACTTCTTAACTGCAATATGCATTTGCATGCAATATGATATCCTCCCTGATATCAGTTGTTCCTCCTGAAATAAAAATGAATAATTACTGGATGTGGCTGATCTAAATTATAATTCATTAAATATTATTCTCTAGTAAGCCACTGAGATAAACTGAACTCGATAGGCCATTTCTCACAGGTGCCTTCACTTTTCTTTTGGAAAATGTGGTTTTTAGCTGATCATTTAGCTCAGCGCTCTCAGGATATGGGATTCACTTCTGTCATAGCTGAATGCCTTTTCTTTTCATTGCTTTCAAGGCCAAGGTTAGGAATGAGACCCTGACTGTGACCTCATATTAAATATATTTGTATGGATGTGTGTGCAAGTGTGTGTGTATTAAAATAGAAAAAGAGAAGGTACCTCATATATTCACTTATGAACATCAAAGTGAGAGATTTTTTTTTTTTAAAACATGGATTTTTTAAAAATCTAGAGATTAAAAATTTAACTAGAGGCCACAAACTATTGATACCTTATATCTACATAGTACATTACTGTTTCCAAAGAAAAAATGTGAAATTCTAAGTGATGAATTGCAAGATGATAACTAGCCTTTTAAATCTCATGTGAATATAGCTATGTATCTGTATGCCATATTTTTATATATGTTTGTGTTTGTTTTTTCATAGTGAACTTAGTCATAGGATAACCCTATAAATTACTTCTTATATTCAATTATTTTTAGCCCATGTAATCTTCCTTTATAATCCTGGAAATATTTTTGATGCATCTAATGATGAGGGTATACATTTTTAGACTTTTAAAGCAATTTTTAGAAT
>NW_012152063.1:7101687-7102999 GCF_000956105.1 Propithecus coquereli
TGAGTCACCTGAGGCCATGCTGGGCAAACACGACCCTCTACCATCAGCACATGTGCTTAAGCAATAACCATCATCTTCATTTACTAAAACAGTATTTTGTTTCTGGCTCAGATAGCACTGTAGTATACCCACATTACTTTGAAATAGTTGCTGGGGTCCATTCTTCTTTAAGAAATGAACCGGATCCCACCTCAAGGCTGGCAAAATTTTCTTGCCTCTGCTTCAGGCGACATTGGAAGATTGCGTAAAAGCAGAAATTAATCACTGAACAATTTATTCGATTAAATGACAATATTGATCTTAATACCATTAGTCACCATTTATTGAGGATCTATTCTGTGTGGGGAATGCCAGTGAGCCCTGTCAATGGAGCCCTCTAATCCCTGGAAGCCACATATTTAGAACTCACTGCTGACCCCATTTCTCTCAGACAAGAAATCTGGGGCTCCGAGTGATCAATCAGCCCAGGTGGTGAGTGGAAAACCCAAGATGAGAACGCTTTTAGTTACAAAGTATATGATCTTTCCACCACACAATTGTAGCTTTTCAGATATAAATAACCTGAGCAAAAAATTCTTAAAAAATGGTACCAATCCTTCACTTCATAGCTTTACCTTTAGTAGCAATAATAGGGAGAGAAATAATAGAAAATACAGCTCAGATCTCTCAGACCCTCTTTTTTTAAACCAAGGGTTTGTTAAACTTGGGGGTGAGTGGGGAGAGAGCGGGTTAACCTTGTGAGCTCAGTGAATAGTTCGTGTCACAGATAAAGGCATCGGCATGGGAATTACCAAATACGTACACATTTAAATAAATGAAAAGAACTTTCCCATTAACGCCATCCACATTGTACCACAGAAGAAAATACCCTGTTATTATTCACCTTGGTCCTATGATTTGTCCACTGGGGAGGGAAAGTTCTTCTAGAAAGCGAAAATCTCTCTTTAGTCCTTTAGCCCCAATTGATTGGACTGTTTTTATGCAACAGTGCCATCTACTGGACTGACTCAGAATTACAGGACACTCTAAAAATTTGCAGTCTTAGTTTTCTGCTTCCCTTTTAAAATGAGCTAAAACCGGTTAATATCTCTATTCTCAGTTGCTATTATGACCAGCCCCATTTTATTAATAAATATGGTTTTATAGGGCAAAGACCTGGTCAATTCTTGGGTATGCACTAACAGCATACACTGGCCTACAAATGTTGCTGAAGGGTTTCAGGCTGGACCACATAGAAACAGATGAGCATCCGGGAGTCTGAGTTTCTTTTTCTCTTGAAATTTTAAAAAAAATATTGCAAAAAATTTTTGTT
>NW_012152063.1:7103049-7105753 GCF_000956105.1 Propithecus coquereli
AGTGGCATTAAGTACATTCACAATGTTGAATTCATTCATTTCCAGAGCAATTTCATCATCCCAAACAGAAACTCTATACCCATTAAATACTATCTCCCTATTCTTCTCTCTTCCAGCCCCTGCTAATCACCATTCTACTTTCGTTCTCTATGAATTGGACTACTTTAGGTAACTCCTATAAGCGAAGTCATACAATATTTGTCCATTTGTGTCTGGCCCACTTTATATAACATAATATTTTCAAGGTTCATTTATATTGTAACATGTATCAGAATTTCCTTCCTTTTTGAGGCTGAATAATATCCCCCCCAGTATGTATATACCACATTAAAAAAAAAATCCATTCATCTACTGATGGACACTTTTGGCTTTTGTGAAGAATGCCGCCATGAACATTGGTGTACCAGTGTCCGTTTGGATCCCTGCTTTCGATTCTCTTGTATATATACTTGGGAGTGGAATTGCCAAGTCGTATGGTAATTCTATGATTAACTTCCTGAGGAACTGCCAACCTGTTTATCACAGCTGTACTTACTTTTTGACTCAGCAATCATACTTTTAGGAATCTACATTGAAGATACACATCTAACAATACAAAAATACATATGTGTAAGTTATTTGCTATAGTATTGTTTGTAATTTTAGAAATATGTGAAGCAATTTGAATGCCCATCTATAGGAGAGTGGGTTGAAGAAACTATGATACATCCACACAAGGACACTCTACAGCTGTAATAGACAAAGAAGAAGGTCTTTGTGAACTGATACAAAGTAATTTCCAGGATATACATATATATTTTTTTGAGACAGGGTCTTGCTCTGTCGCCTGGGCTAGACTGCAATGGCATGATCATAGCTCACTGTAACCTCAAACTCCTAGGCTCAAGTGATGCTCCTGCCTCAGCCTCCTGAGTAGCTGGGATTACAGGCATGTGCCACCACGCCTGCCTAATTTTTCTATTTTTTTGTAGAGACGGGGTCTTGTTCGTGCTCAGGCTGGTCTTGAACACCTGGCCTCAAGCAATCCTTCCACCTTGGCCTCCCAAAGTGCTAGGATTACAGGTGCGAGCCATCATACCTGGCCCTTCCAGGATATATTGTTAAGTATAAAAAGCAAAGTTTAAAAGCCTATCTGGCATATACTACCTTCTGTGTAAGAAAGGAGATACAAGAAAATGTAAATGTATCTGCTTATTTGTGCAAAAGAAATTTACATTCTTTTGCACAAATATAATAAACCATAAATTGATAATGGTTTGTTAATAATAAAGCCATAAACTGATAATGAATGATAAACCATAAATTAAAGAGATTGGTTACCTACAGAGGATGGCTGGCAACCAGCAGAAAAGATGGGAGACTAGGAATGGGATAGCAAGAACCAGTCCTAGGACTGTTTCTCTAAGTAAACATTTTTTATAGCTGACATATAGAACCCTAGTAACAGTTCCCATACCACTAAAAAAAGAAACCTAAGTAAATTTGGAAAACATGATTTTGACCTGATAGGGTAAGGCTGAAGGAACAGTGTATGAATATTGTAATCTAGTTAGCAAGTTTGATTCTAACAAAGGATACTAGACTTATATACTAGAATGAACAAATGAGCAAACATAGATAAAAAGAGTCAAGTTTCTCACTGTCGGAGAAAGACGTGACAAATAAGGAAAGGGGTAGGGCAAAAATGAACCCTGTGGAATTGGATCAGAGTGAGGGGTATCAGTATAAACCCATGTTTATACAGACGTGTAGGGGGACATAGTTAGATGATAGAATGACAGACACGTGCGCGCGCACAGGTTGGTATACACACATATAGTTCCTCCTGTCTGGAAGGGCCTCGAAGCAATAACACCCTAGTAGCACTGAGCATATCTACTGCTTAGATCTTGGTTTCTAACTACTACTCTCGAATCAAGAGAACCATGCTCCTTGGAGAAGCTGTTGATTCCAGGCCTGGGGCAGGCAAAGTATAAAAAGAGCCTGGAACATCTTGTACCAGAACAGAAGGAAGTGCTCACGAAGGATGGAGCCATGTCAAAAGAACACGGAACTCACTGGAAAGAGGTCCTCAATGGCCAAAGCTGGAATAATTTTGAGGAAGCAAGAAAGAATGATAGCATTGGATTATACTTCATAGACTAAAATAAATATCTGTGAGTCTACAGTAATATAAATAATTTAATCAATAAATGGGGGACAAGAGACAAACCTTCCTTACGGAAAAATATCCAATTAATAAATGCAGAAGGAATAGGAGAAATAGGGGGGAAAGCCCCACAGTAATAATTGTTGTAGGCGTCAATGGGTGAAATTTTAAGGAGACACGGGATATTTGCATAGTCTTAAAATATCTCCAATATAGAATTGCTATATCCCCTTCACTAACCTCCCCTAATGTTAACATCTTACATAACCACAGTGAATTATGTAAAGAAATTAAACATGGGTACAATATTATCAACTAAATCTAGTAACCTCATTTGAATTCCTACTAACATTATTTTTTTTCCTGATACAGGAGTCAATCTGGGTTATATTTATTTATTGCTAATGAGATAATAGTAATTCTACCGCAGAGAAAGTGGCTAGTACCATTTTAACCAGTAATCAAGGTTCATATCTCTAGTCGTAGACATAACAACATATCATGTACAGAGAAGGGCGCACTATCTCTTCCATGGTATTCCTGCTAAAAATGTTT
>NW_012152063.1:7105803-7106362 GCF_000956105.1 Propithecus coquereli
AAAAAGACACTAGTTTTCCCTAAGTTAATGTATAAATTTAATACAATCCCAATAAAAATATCAATAAACATTTTTATAGAGTTAGGCAAGTTGATACTACAGTTCATACAGAAAAGCAAAGATACAAGAATAGCCAGGAAAATACCAAAAAAGAAAAACTACGAGGAAGACTAATCCCACCAACATGAAAACATACTATGAAATCTCTATGGTTTGATGTGAGTGGTAATGGCACACACATAGACGGACCAGAGGGATGGAATGAAGCCCAGAAACAGACCTAAGTATGTATGGAGATTTAGTATATGATAACAGTGACATCTCAGATGAAAAGACATTGTAATAAATAGTGCAGCGAAAACTGGGTAGCCATTTGGAACGAAAGATTAAATTAGATTCATATCTCACAAAATACGATAAACTCCAAGTGCTTTAGGGAATCTAAGTATAAAAATGAAACCACGCATGTACTAGAAGAATGCATAGTGAATTCTTCTTTAACCTCAACGTAGGGAAATTTTTAAAAGTATGACTCAAAATAGAGAGGCATTATAAGAAA
>NW_012152063.1:7119077-7129434 GCF_000956105.1 Propithecus coquereli
AGCAGTGTGTCTGTACTTGACCTTGGAGTCCTGTGAGGACAAGCATTATTCCTCATATTACAGAGGGGAAATAAGGTCTCAGAGCTGGGGGGACTTTGTCTTGTCAGAAGCTGAGCAGAGGCTGGTGGCTCAGTCTTCCTTCCACAGTGCATTTTCCTTACGTTGTGTTCTTGGCCTGTCCTTGACCAGGGTAATGGTCAGGAGTATGGACCTGGATGCCTGGGTTGGAGTCTAGGCTCTGTATTTTACTAACTGTACATTGGGCACATTGCTGATCTCTCCTTACTTAATATCCTCATCTGTAAAATGGGATGATGATAATAGTGGTATATTATCTCATAGAGCTTTTATGATGCTAAACAAAGTAAAGCATTTGGAACAGTGCCTGGCAGGAAAAAAAAACCCTCAATAAATATTAGCTACCATTATCTACATGGCCAATGAAATCATATATTGATATTTACTCTAAGTACCCGAAAACATCAGCAAAGGTATCAACACAATTTAGATGACTTTAACAAAATCAGCAATTTCTATTTGATGGGTACCTACCATATGCCGGACACATTACATACTTTATCTTATCTGTTGTTTTATCCCCACTTTGGAGATAGCAAACTGGAGTCTCAGAGAAGTTAAGTAATTTTCCTAAAGCCACACAGCCGCCAAGTGGCAAAGCCTGGATTAACATCCAGGCTTCTCCACTGCTAAAGCCAGTGGATGTTTCATCCACTAAGCTATGTGACAATACACTAAACTAAGTTAACTGTTTGCATTGTTTATCTGCTGTGACCTCTCAAAAATTTCTTTTTAAACTATAGTTTATTTTAAAATATGTAGCACTCTTAAGTGTTTGCATGGACTGAGTGCCAGGTGTTGTGCCAGGACCTGGAAAGTCAATGCTTCAGATGCTCACAGGCTGGTGGGGGAGTCAGACCACTAAGGTGTAATAAATTATAGTGCAGAATGGAAAGGGTTGCCAAGTAGGGGTAGAATATGATGTTATGGGAATGTAATTTTTAGGAGGGGCACCAGCCCAATCTTGCTGGGTGGATGGGGGATGTGTGACATCAAAAATGCTCCCCATTGATGGATGAACCAAGACCTTATTTATCTTTTTGGGTTTTAAATAACCCCAGTTAGCACATGCTCATTACTTGGGCATGCACTTAAGACATGTTATCTCATTTAATCCTCACTACAATTCTCTATGAATGGTGCCATGATTCCCTTTTTGCAGATGAGAAAACTGAGGCTTTGAGAGACCTAGTAAGTTGTCTAATATCACCCAGCTAGTAGATGATGTCCCCTGGATTTAAACCTGATTTGTCTGACCAATACACCCAGACCATTAACCACTACGCTACATCCTACTGCTTTTTTTTTGAGACAGAGTCTCACTCTGTCACCCAGGCTGAAGTACAGTGGCATCATCATAGCTCACTTCTCTGCAACCTCAAACTCCTGGGCTCAAACGGTCCTCCCGCTTCAGCCTCCCAAGTAGCTGAGACTATAGGTGTATGCCACCATGCCCCGCTAATTTTTAATCTTTTTTTGTAAAGACAGGGGTCTCACTATGTTGCCCAGGTTGGTCTGACACTCCTGGCCTCAAGTGATCCGCCCACCTCGGCTCCCAAAGGGCTAGGATTACAGGCATGAGACACCTCATCTGACCTTGCCTTCAATCTTATATTGCTTTATTGTGTTTGGTGCAGGTTAACCTGAATTATAATTTTGCCTTCTTACTTGTCTGTGTTTTGTTGTTTCACTTCTTTCAACAAGTACTACTCCACAAACAATTTTTTTTCGTTTCAGCATATTATGGGGGTCATAAACAATTTTTATAAAAAAGAAAACTTCTCATTCTGAACTATTATGTTAATAAGCTAAACCTATTAGGTCTTCTTTTCCATTGCAAGGTACACGTGTCTCCTGCAGAGTTTCACACCTGCGGCACAATAGGTTGGTAAAGTTGAGGAAGCACCATTCAGTTTTGAATTGATCTGGGTGGATCCAGACCCCCAATTTTCTATTCTAAGCTCTGTTGGACAGATCTGAAACTTTTTGGTTGGAGGTTTACACAGAGCAACCCCAGAGTATGAGAAAACAGACTTAATCTTAGTCTGATGCCTGGAGAAGTCTGCAAAAAGAGGTAAATTAATGCCTTCATGACATTCTCATATATCAAATGAATCAAGACCAATTAGATGAAGAGCTATCTGCGAGAGGATGCTGGAATATTTAGCAATATCTAATTAGCTGGAAGGTAGACTATGAAAAAAGCAAGATTAGTACAAGAAACCCCACACTCGGCGCCCAGGAAACTCTGCTGGGACTAAATCCTTTTCTGAGTGTTAACAGTGGGCATGATCTGGCCTCTGGCTTGCTTTCTTCTGTCATCTCCTGCCACTTTGCCCCGTTCTACCCCCTCCCCTTCCAACCTCAAAAACTCCAACGCATACTTGAGATTCAGCCATGACAGTTCCCCAAACAAAACTTGCTCTTTCTTGCCGCCCAGTTCTTGAATGTGCCTCTTCCTCCCACTTTTTCTCTGGCATGTCTCTCCTGTGAATATCCTTGACCTTTGACTTCTCATCTTTCTTCGAGGACAATTCACATTTAGATCCTATAGAGAGACTTTTTGGAGCCCTTATTAAAAGAATCAGGTGTTTTCTCTTGGCATGTCCTGTAAAGCTCTCTGAAAGCCCTTATTCTTAAACCATTGCTTTCATTACTTGTGGCATGTATGTTTTCCTGGTAAACCATAAAGCCTGGAGGATGAGAATCATATTTTATTCATCTTTGTATTCATTTCATCTTGAATGGTGCCTGCTACATGTTAGGTACTTAATAATTGAATGGCTTGATGGATGGAGGGTATTAGAACCAAAGTCTCATTGTACACTCTCAAATCAAGTCAGAAACGAAGTTCTTCAGTAACAATGCCATCTCTTACTCAAAATTTAAGGATAAAGGAATTTCAGAATTCACGAAGAAAACTTTTAAGAATAAGCCTAAAACTACAGGAACCTTTAGCCCAGTGATTATCATCTCGGGCCCAGGGATCTCCCCTGGCTTAGGCCAGTTGTTATATTTCATTGACTTCAGCTAAAAATGGAAAAAAACTATGGGGAACATTTTAATAAATAGCATTTACAGATTTCCTGGAAGTAACAAAGCCACCTCAAACAGGCAAGAAAAACTGAACAAGAAAATGTCAGACATTCAAGATAAAAAATGGTGGCAGACTCTGGACAAGGAGGAAACAAAAATAGATCAGTCTCCTCTCAGCTTCTGGATTCTAGTCCTTCCTCTGATGGACAAGAGCTGAGAGGGACAAGCGGTTTAATGCCCTACACTTGCATTGCTGGTGAAACTCTGTCAGTTAAGAAAAACAAGAGGCATTTCTCTCCTTTCTTAAGGGAATGGAGTCCCTTAAAAGACACACTAAAGACTGTAGAGGAGCGAAGTTGTCTCCTCTCGCTATTTCCTTCCCACTGCAACACTGTTCGTGAAATAGTAGTCAGGCCACAGGAAAAACAGACCAAGAAGGTTCCCGGTAGGCAGGCTGTGGTTCTAAGCCTTCCCCCACCGCTTCCAGCAACTCTCGTTAGCATGCAGTGGACTTTGTGTCTCTTTAAATTCTGCCAGACTCCGCTGGGGGTGCCTTTGCTGCTCGCCTCTGGGGAAGTGATTATTGCAAATGTGCATGATTTTATCCACAATATACAGTATCGTGTGAAGCTGGCTTTTATTGCCTTCAGCCTTTTCTTTCTTACAATTTAATTTAATACGTTTGGAATTATTATCCCAAACATTAGCCAGCTGGCCCGCTGGGGTTTCCTTTGCTGGATTCCGGGTCTCTCTTTTTCTAATCCTCTCTTCGTGGATAATCCACTCTAATGCTTCTTGGCTGGGAAGGGGTTTTGCTATTACTACCTGTTGATCAGAAATTCACTTTGTCCCGTGTAGGTGGTTCTAATCGTTCGGTAATGAACACCTTATTTGAGACAGCTGAGGTCAGAGTTATATTCATGACATTTTCTTTCTTCTTTCCAGGTTTCTGGATGCTTGCTTGTCTTTTCAATTTTTCTTTTTTTCTCCTGAGCTACAATTCAGCTGGTCTTTGAGAGCAGACTCTAAGACCAAAAAAAGAAAAAAAAGGAATAGGAAGGAAGAAAAAGCAAGCTGTACAGCAAGGCCCAAGAAAGAGACTTTTATTTTCTCCTGCAGCTGTTGAGACCCCACGTATAGAACGCTTCTGTCTTTGCCAACCAGGAGGCCTTCAAGGTCCTTGCTGAGGGCTACCCCGGAGAGCCCGAGACTTTGTCCCTGGGTGGGGCCCAGAGAGCCCAGGAGGAGGCAGGCAAGTAGGCAGCGTCTTCAACAGTCAGAGGCCCAAAGGGTCAAGAGAATCAGGCCAATTCAGTGGCTTTGCTGACTTCCTTTCCAATCTGATGTCTCCCCTCTCTGTAGGAAGTCGGAAGTGGGGTGTGGGACAGTGCAGCAGGAACATTTGTCATATCGGGAGTGGCCTGTCCCTGTGGAGCTGTCACAGCAACGCACTTTCTCCGGGATCCTCCGGGGAGGTTCCAAAATGGATCGTACTCCCTAATATCCGTTGCAAGAATAGGCACCAAAGTCGCTATTCAGTGCATTTCTGTATTGAAGGGAATATTTGTCCAAAGGTGTCCACAATTTACAATAAGCACAACCACTGGTTACCTTTTACTTGAAAGTTCCAAAGAGATGATGATGATGAGTTTCAGAACAACACACTCTGTCCCATCGATGGGTTGAAAAAGAAATCCTTTAGGGTGTCTGTAGCTGCTCTTTGGAAGTTTAACGTGACTATTTCCTCAGGGGACTCTGTTATTTACATCTGTTTATTCTCAGAATCTGGCATATTGTCTGGTACTTGGTAGGTAATCAATGAAAACAGGGAAGGGGAGAGGGAAAGGGGGAGAGGGAGAGAGAGTAAGGAAGAGGAGGAGGAGAAAGAGGTGGAAGGAAAGAAGGGAGGGAGGGAATAATATGTGCTTATCACAGAGATTTGGAAAACATAGAAAGGTACAAAAAGAAAATAAGAATTACTCAAAAATTCCACTAAAAATAACCTGTGTTAATGGTTTGTTCCCTTTATTCTTTCAGGCATTTTCTAAGCTGATTGTTTCATTGTTTACAAAGTTCAGATCGCACCACGCATTCACCTCTGTATCCTGCCTTTTAATTCCCGTTCTACTGCCAGTATTTTCACAAGTTCAAACTATTGAAAATCACACGTTTTTAATGGCTAGATAATATTTTACTTTTTCAACATATCTTTGCTTCTGTAATATTTTCCTACTGTTAAGTTCATGGCTCTTTTCATATATCTGTTTAAATTATTCTCCTCCTCTGAGATAAATTTTCAGTGACTTTTTTAAAAATAACAATTTTTTATTAGCACATGAAATTAAGTGTTTAGTATAAAATGTTACATTACTTATAAACCAGAATTGGTTCATTATTTAAATATATCTACACAAATGAGGCTAATACCTCCCCTGGTAATAAAAAACAAAAGTTTAACACAAACTTTTGGAAAGGAGAGTTTTTTTTTAAACATTTGGTATTCTATTGAGTATTGGTCATTTTGAGCCAAATATTTTGTTCTGCCTTTCATTATGTGATATTCCCAGAACTTGTCAAAACAGGTGTACTTCATATCATCTGTCAATAATGATGATGTCAAAAATCAATTCATAATGCTACGGCTCTCCAAAAACAGATCCCTGAATACTCCATGTTCAGTCCTTTTCAGTAGCTTGGAAGCCACCAACTGCTTTTGGAAATGTTTTACAGTTGAAAAGTTACAATTAAAATAATTTTGAAGACATTTTATTTAGTGTTGAGTCTACTGAGCTGCTTCCTTTTCCTAATGAGGTTTTGTTTTTTTTTTTAAAAAAAGAATCACTAACAAAATATCATGTAGATGTATTTAGTAAAGGTGAACACAGCATGAGACACAAAAGTATTCCAAAAATTAATCAAACATATTACATTTTCTAAAAACTACCCAGATAATTTAGCTTCCTAGATTTTTGCTAGGAAACGGAATAACTTGACCTGTCCTGCAACGATGGTGGTCAATGGTTCAGAAGAAAGTGCTGTTGACTAGTTCGTCTATATTTTAGTTTTAAATTTCTTGGCACAAATAGGACACTTTATAACATGTCTGAGAAGGAACTATCAATGTGACGTGCAGTCGCCCTCTCTCCAAAAGTGTTCCCTCCTAGAGACGCAGGGTACAGAACTAGAAGAATGGATCGTAAGAAAGGGGGAGAAGATGGGGCTGCTCTGAAAACCTCACTCCTTCTAGAAAGGGCCAAGAACCACTCCCATTTCATCATTGCTCTTTCTTCTGTGCTCCAAGGCTCGCCACCTCCAGGATTCCATCTGTGCGGTTTGACTATGATCCTTGACTGATAGGAACCAGTGTTTCCTTCCCCGACGGATCACTCTGGGGCTAAGACTATTCTGGCTTCTTCCATGTGTCCCCACAGGCCAGCTGGATGTCTGGCATGATGAGCACTGAATTTTAATATTTGTTCTAAGAATCAACAGGTGAATGAATAGGATTCTAATTTAACAGCTTTAAGCAAAGTTATTTTTTAAAAAAATTAAAGCGTTTTAAATATGGGAGGTATTTCCAGATCATCACTAACTGTAATAATTTGGTTAAAAACATGTACAATCTCTTTTGGTAAAAAGATTAGAGCTGATCAGTGTCATGGCGACAATGAGATTTAATGATATAATTGAACAAGGGCTTCAAGCATAGGTCACCCAAATTCCTGAGTGATTCCACAGAAAGTTCTAAATTGAAGTAGGTGGCTATTTATGCTATGAGTTAACGATCTGATGAATTTTTTATATTTGCTGTCTTGAATAATTCCTCCTCTTCCTGTACGTAAGTATTTAGGGATTGAATAAGTCTATTTTAAAATGGTTCTAAAGTATATAATCTTGATTTTTTTCTCAATATGTTCCCTCCAGCCAGGATGCAGATGTCTGAGGTGTGAGAATTCCTGTTTTGTCATTTGAGTCATTCATGGGGCTTGACCTGGCCAGTTGAATGTGTTGGATTCAAACAGAACTGGGTTCAAACAGGCCAATCCTTTAATGTGCCTGACGTATAACATGTGTTTGATAATGTGAGCTGCTACTGTTTTTCCTTTTAACTTGTGTCTGTGCATATTTCCTCTTAGCACTTTGGTATTCCATTTTCAGCATTTTATTTTTTGCTTGTTTGATTATTGTATTGGCTAGACATTTCCAGTAGAAAGGCCCCCAGTGAAATGAATGGAAGGGTGTGGCCTGGCAAAAGTTTAATGGCTGTCCTCTAAGAGATGAGTTCACATGGTACACTATTAGTTGTTAGAGTTTCTGCTGCTGTAACAATTACTTAGCCAAATAATAATAGCTTAAATAGCATAGAAGTTAATTATTTCTCATGTAATCATTGAGAGTAGGAAGTTCAGGGATGATTTGGTGACTCTATGGTGTTGGGGACCTGGGTTCGTTGATTCATCATCCTTTGGCCTATTTCCATCTCATCTGAGTGTACCTATCCACATTCCGGTGAGTAGGAAAGAGATAAAGGGCAAGGAGGAGGTGCATGGACACATGCTTTCCTTTTAAGGACACGACCTAAGTGTTGTACACATCACTTCTACTGATATTTCTTCTGCCAAAACTTAGTCATGTGGCTACAAGGTATGGTGAAACTGGGAAACATGATTTTTATTCTCTGAGGCCATGTATCCAGCTAAAATTCAGGAGTTCTGTTAGTAATAGAAGAAGGGAGAATAGATTTTAGGTAACAAATAGCAGTCTCTGCCCTAGATATAGAATTTGGCCATCAGCTATGTAAGTTTAGAAGGATCTGACCTTTCCAAAGTCTCAGAGTTGATCACTGTCAGGGAGACCGACTCACATTGAAAAGCTCACAAGAGACTGATGTATAAAACCAGAATGCAATAAAATATTACTTCCAAAAGGGATGGATGGGTTGTCATAAACACAATTGCTCCACGTATATAAGCTGCATGGGGAGCCAAATTGCCGAAGGGTTTCTTGGTAAACAGAGAATCGGAACCTCTTGAGCGTACAATGGCATCTGGCTCTGGTGGCTCATTGCTTCCGCCCTCACACTAGATGGGTTACTCACACTGATTTCTCTCCCAGGCAGTGCTCCAGTGGACCTTGCCAGCCAGTATCTCTGGGACTATCCATGGTCATGCCCTATTTGCTGACCTCCCTCCTTTTTGACCAACAATATATTTCTTTAGATGTGTTAATAACCCACCAGGCTTAGTCCCTTCATCCTCAGCCCTGGAGCCCTTCCTGCCTCTCCACCTGTCTGCTCTGATCAGAAGTATTGGTTTATGGTTTTGGTTCCACTTACCACCCCACTTCTACAATACTTTGAGCTTTTTGTTGCTATATCACGTATTTATAGCCCCTTTAGGGCAAGACCCTCACCTCATATCACTTGGTACCCAAGCTTTTCAATTGCATCCCACCATGACACTCTCAAATGATGTTGATGACAACCACAAGATGACAAGTGTCATAGTGTAGCTATCACCTGAGCATGAGGTGGTCACAAGTGCACTAATAAAAGTAAGGTTGGTGCCAACAATAGAAAGTTAATGGAGATTTAATGACCCAGTGTAGGCAGTAAATTCAAATACAAAACTGTAGCTTTTGAAACTTTGCAGTTATAGTAGGAAAAATGAAAATATATCATGTGTTTTTTAAAACCTTAATGTGACCTTGCTGTATTTCCTCCATATTGCAATAAGACTCCCAAACTGAGAGGGTTAGTTTCCTGCAGTCGTGCGTGTGTGTGTGTTCACACACGCACACTGTAACACACCGTTCTCCTGCTCCACTTCTGGCTTTAGTGAATGATGTGGGGACGCATGACTGGCTTGGTGAAATTGGGTACTTAGCAGTACTAAGACCAGATGCCCACTGAACACAATGCCAAAGAAAAATGTTGGCACCTTGTTCTTTTGGAGAAGTGACTGAATCTGATGATTCCCTGACAAGCTGGTTTGAGTCTGGGTGAAGTCACAGTCCATAAGCACTCTGAACCTAGCAGACCAGGCAGAAGCCATTAAATATGAATAGTTCAAATTTGCAGCTCAGCCATTTCTATGCCACGGAGCACACAAAACCCCTCTTTTTAGTTAAACATCCAGTTGAGACCAGCCTTTCCAAGGAAATGGGAATGGAAGTCTTCATGGGGAGAAGAAAGGGGAAATTTTTCAAGTCATAGGCACTGAGAATGTTTATGGGGTGGGAAAGAAGGGGTCAAGGGGTGACTGAGAGCCCAAGAGCAGATTTGGAACGGATGCCTTGGGGATCAGACAGAGGGGGGCCCAGGAAACTGCACACTCAGAAGGGCCCTAGAGAGCGGCCCCCAGAAAGGAAGAGGGCAAAGGGTGGGTTTTGCCAGACTCAGTCATGGATATCACAGAAATGGGTGCTGCAGTTGAAGGCCATTTCAAAAATTTATCGGGAAATAAAGAGCAACAGAAAGGTAAATGGAAGCAGCAGTTGGGTTAGGTGAACCCCCTTCCCACTATCCCTCCTTAGCATTCAGCTTTGTGGGGTGGGGCTTTGGCAACATCACACAGCAAAGCTACGTGATGAGAGGCGATGCGTATTAGCAAAGGAGAGGGCTGCTGGTATTGAAAGTGTTCCAACTGGAGAATGGGAGAATTCAGGATGAATGGGAATTGTTGCATGGATCCAAGAAGTGCAAGAAAGGGGATGTTTACTCACCCAAAAGTGTAAGAAAGGGATGATGGAGAAACACTTGGGGAGAGGGACTCCTGGACCGCATGGAAATGGCCTCTTCTGGGCTGAACGGCTCAGTCAAGAAAGGTGTACCCCCTCCCCTGCACCACTCGTAGGACAGGCCTATTTTGTGATGGAATATTTCTACTCAGCTTTCCAGGGGTTCAGAGTTCTAAGGACAAAGTTACAATGTTTTCTGGTTATTTAGTAGGTTGGTTGATTAGCTTTTGTGGTTGTTCTGTTTAAAAAAAAATTTTGGCAACATGTTTGGTGGCTGAAAGGTAGCAGTTAGGAAAGAGAGAGCAGTTGCAGAGGCTTTGGAAGATGTGAATCTGTGAGAGGAAGGTTATTTAGGAACCAGGAAGGAATAGCATTGAGCATGAAAGGAAGATGACGTGCTGACAGATATCTATCGGGGTGGTCTGCCACTCCACAAATATCTATTAAGTGCCCAATAGTTGCCGGGTCTGTGCTTACCACTGCTTTTTTTTTTTTTTTTTTTTTT
>NW_012152063.1:7129646-7153288 GCF_000956105.1 Propithecus coquereli
CTCAGGCTGGTCTCGAACTCCTGAGCTCAAACAATCCACCCGCCTTGGCCTCCCAGAGAGCTAGGATTACAGGCGTGAGCCACCGCGCCCGGCCCTTACCACTGCTCTTAAGCTTGATGAAGTAGGTATTTAGAGGCCAGCTTGGGTTGGGGGCTTGTAGAAAGGTAAGATATTTATAGTAGCTTTTGGGGTCAGCTTTGTCTTTCAACAAATAGTGAACCAGAAGGTAGATCAGTGAATCTGCTATTATAGAAATGAACCAGCAGGAATTCATAATGGGACTTCAATGTCTACAGAGTTACTTAGTCCATATGAAGGAATTAAGAGAAATGCAAACCAAACCAAACCCAAAAATGCTTTACAAAAATAGCAGGGTCTAGGAAAAAAGGACAAAGCTCACAGAGAGACACTACATGCTTCCAGAATCCTCTCTGCCATGGTATTTCCCTGTTGTTTCTGTGTTGTTAGTAAGAACACAGTTTCTGAATTTCCAGGAGACGTGGAAAAGAAAAGTCAGATTTGCAGTTGAGTGGAACCACAGTGTACCAGTACAATACAGGGGTCTATTTCCAGCAACAAAGGCTGAGGCATATTAATTCACTCAGCCGGCTCCATTGTTTATAATTCTTGCTTACATTTGCTGTCATGCATTGGAGTTAAAATTTACACCCTTTTTTGGATGCAAGAAGTTATTTTTATTTATCCTTCTTTGTTAGCTGTTTCATTTCACAATAATTAATCAAATCACCAAAGCAGCATCAAACTGGCGAGTGAGGATTTATTTGCATTATTTGGCTTTCCGAACAGGGTATCTCAGAGGGTGATGACTCTGTGATAATCTGGGCCCTCTTATTTTATGACAGGTGCAATTTTCTTGTAGCATGTGATATGGTTCATCTTGATAATTACGCTAAATTAAGTAGTCCTACACATTATAGAAATATATGTGAAGATACATTAACTGACGTTAAGAATTTTAATTAGGTCCCATGTATCACAGAAATACGTATTAACCAGGAATTCATCTGAAATTCAGAATTTGAATGTAATTTTACACAACTCAAACACATTACTAATGGAGAGGCTGGGGGTATCCCAAATCTTCCAGCCTTTTCCACGACAGGAAATTTTATAATGGGCATTAAGGCCATACACAGGGAAAAGCAGTCTAGTTTGGAATTCATCTCAGATTTTCTCCTTTTTCTATCCTGTCCTGTTCCATGCATGCCTTTCTGCTCTTGCTGCTCAAGTATCTGTAGCTGGGAAACTGGGCAGAAAAGCAACTTGACAGTTCCTGGGAATCTTAGTGAAAAACATTAAAGAAGGAAAAGAAACAAGCAGAGACCCTGTCCCCCTGCTGACGGCTAGATCTGTTCTGCTTCCTGGCAGGGGGCTTTGTATCCATGTCAGCGGCACTAGGGGTCCCAATGACCCTAGAAGAGGGAGACCTAGAATTCTGCGGCCCACCCCTCACCTGGGGGTCCTGGTCCACCACACACTGGGCTGTACTTGTTAAGGTGCAGGAGCTACCCTGGGGGAGCTATGGCCACATAGGCACTGTCCCCTCCCAGCAGGACCAGCCCTATCAAGAAATATGGCCCTGAATGCAGAGGGGGCCCCCATTTAAAACAGTTACAGCATTTGCAACGTGTTGCTCCTCTGTACTAGGTAAGTGTTTTTTGTTTTTGCAAAGCAGGTACAAACAACTCTGCTCCTCCCACTTCTGCTCAAAGGTGGAAATGAACTGGAAGGATGTTGGAGAAGCTCACAACTTCTATGCAAGAGTGGAACACACACTTCCAGGAGTAAGCAGCGCCTTCTCCCAGGACCCCACAGGATGGAGCATGTGGACCAGCTCTACAGAGCCCTTGCATTGATGAGATTTGGCTCCAACTGCTCCGACATGCAAGTGTCTTAGAGGATGCCCAGCTGCAGTCGGGTGTCCACCCCTCCATCGGTCAGTGATAGCCATGGGGCACAGCATGGGGGGCCTTCTCCCACCTGTCAGAGCTTTCCAGAGGAGGCACACTCACTGCAGCCGGAGGTCACCCCCTGGCTGTCTTCCACAGCATTCCCCTGCTCTACACTCAACTCTTCCTACAAACTCTCCCCTGACCCCAGGACTGTCCTCTTGGCAACTAAAGACCCAAGGTCAAGAGCTGAGAGATGCTCGGCCTTGGACGCTCCTCCTCCCTTCTTCTTCCTGACCTGGACTCTTATTGATTCAAAGATACACTTAGTGCTATTCGTCCTGGGTCTAAAATTGCTATAATGACGTTCTGGTCATTTTCATGGAAATGAAAGGTCTCAGTGTCTCTGAGAGCTACTCTTGACCATGGATTCTTTGCTGCCTCATCTTCTAAAATCGATACGAGTGTTTTATTACTTTTCTCCTCTCCTTTAGTGGCTTCCCACTGCCTTCACAATACAAATCCATACTTCTTCACATGGTTTATAAGCTCTTGATGATTTGCCTCTTTCCTACGTGTGGTCTTGCCTTGCCAGAGCCCCGCACAACACTGAGCTTCTCGTCACTGTTTCCTGAGCACGCCTGCTATTTCGTGACACTCTCTTTTTGCATGCATTATTTCTTGTGCTTGATATTTTCCCTTTCCCTTCACCATTTCGCCTAGACGAACACAAATGCATCTTGCTAGACTTAATATAAAAGTCGTATCTTGTGCAAAACATCCTGGACCTCTCCCTGGTCCTTGCCAACAATTTATTACTTCTCTATGCAACCACTGAATATTTATTTTTAAAATCCATCTCCCCTTTGAGACTCTGAGCTTCCCAAGGGCAGGGGTTGTGTGTTAGTCATCTCTGATTGTAATGCCTGGAATAGAATCTCAAACCTTGTAGTTGCTCATTTATCCATGTTGCTGGTTGGGTGCTGAAGATGAACTAGTCTACATGAAGCAGCTCATGTCTACTTTCCACACTTGTTAGGACTGGTCTCTCCTGGAACATCTTACCTGTGCAACTCCTCAGCAATCCTTTGTCACTGTACCATTGCATATTCTGTAGGTGAGAAGCTCCCAAACTGACAAATGCCAACACTCTGGTTTTGTTACATCTTGTAGCATAAATATACATAATGAGCTTGAATCTCAGTCTATAGATTCGCATGTGTAATATCACATGCTGTATTTTTTGGAAGTTGATTGAATTTCTGAATCTGATCATCAATCCTGCCAGCTGGGAAATTCAACCTCCTCCTTTTGTTCTCTTGAGGCCATTTATTAAGCACCTACTATGTGCAACGTATGTGGAAGATACACATTTGAAAAGTATCTATCTGGATAGAGATAAAATTGGACATTTCTTTTTATAACATCACATACCAGAGGGTTTGAGGCAACACAAAATTGAATCAAAGGAAGACGTCTCTCTCAGACACACAGTCCCTGACTTACAATGGTTTGGCAGGATTTTTTAACTTTACAATAGGTTTATAGGGATAGAACCCCATTGTAAGATGAGGAATATCTGTACACACACACACACACACACACACACACATATATATTTTTTAACTGCAAAAAATATGCCCTCTATCATTTGTGATAAAGCATGATAATTTAGTGTGAAATTTTGTTTTAAGCAACTTCCAAGAGAGCAAAGCTATAGACTTTTTATTAACTGTTATTTTTAAAGGAAATTTTGGTTAAAAATATCATTTCTTTTTTCCATGCTTAACAAGAGCTGATCTTTTTTTTACTTATTTGGTCCCCCTGACCTAAAGAAGCTCAAAATATGGATCTGGAAATTATGCTACTTTCAGCGCAGCCTTTTTCACTGACTTTCTCTCTGTTGTATTAGATAAATTTTAGAACGCATAACACAAGAAACTTAAGAAACTATTGACTTGACTTTTTTTTCTTCTGTGAGATTCACTTGGGCTTAAGAATGCTTGTGGGGGAGACAGCCAAGATGGTTGACTAGAGACATTGCTTGCCTAATCGTCTCGGCTGGAAGGTAGAATATTGGACTGAGGGGAGTGGAGAGTAGTTGCAGCTCAGGTGTGGACCACAGGGAGACACAACAGAAATGTCCGAGGACCCCACTGAGAAAAACTGCAAAGCTGAGAAAGAAGATAGAGAGGACAAGACCAAACCCAGAGAGGCTCAGAGCCCAGTGAAAGGGTAAAGGGGGTTTCCCCTCCCCCAGCTAGGTGCCTTCAGTGAACAGCGGGACACAAAATATACTGGAGATGCTTCCACCCTTCATGGGCCCAGGCACGGTGGCTTAATAGGAATAGTGGTGGGGTAGACCAGCGAACCCCAGGAGTTCGGGTGTTCAAAAGGGACACCCCACGAGACAGTGCCATCAGAGACGCAGTGCCCGCTTTCTTACGCCTAGACAATTCCTCCTCTGCACCTCCCCCACTCATGACATCAGAGAAAGTGATTTTAGCTTGGTGGACTGGTAGCTGTGGCCCCTCCAAGAGTACTCTGAATTGAGAAGAGCACAAACGGCAGACTCTCTACGGTGGGTGTGCCTTCCCAGCCAAGGTTGCCACACAGAGCGGGCTGCCACAATTTGCGAGCTTCCTGCGCACTGGCGTTTCCCAGGATCCTGCCCCGGCAGCTTAGACAGGCGGGCTGGACCGGGTCTCCCCTGGGGAATGAGAGTGGTGCAAGTTGGCGCAAGGGAGAGATTTTGGTCCTGGACTTGGGTGGCAAGGAAGCCCTCTTGGACATATCCAATTGGAGAGTATGGAGGGGTGCTGAAGAATGGGGATCTGTGAGTGTACCCACTCCCTACCCCCACTGGAGAATTGCCATATTGGATAGGGGGCAACACTCGGAGTAAATTAGCATAGTCCCTGGTTCCCATGACAACTAAGTGCCTTCGGTGCACCAGCTGAATGGGAGCAGTGGCTCCTCCCCTCACTCCTTACAATAGGCAGTGCAGCTTGAGCCTAGACATTTGCACGTGGACACTACTCTCCAGCAGAAGTGTGCCACCAGCTGAGGCCCAGTGGACAGAGAGTCCTACCTCTTTCCCCTTGGGGTCTTGTGGCGAAACGGGTGTATAACTGGTGACCTGCCTATCCGCCAGCATTCCATGGAGACACATGCTAGTGGGTCAGATACATGGACTGAGGGGTTGTTTGAGAGCTGGTTTTAGGTGGTCAGGGAACTCACGTGACTAATTTGATGGGAAAGTGCTGTGGATTACAGGGAGGGGTGAATAGGGAGGGTGCACACCCCACCCTGCAGAGAAACTGTGCTAGTGGACAAGGGCGGAAAGAGCCTGGCCCAAGGCCTTAGCACTCAAGTTTTTAGGCCCCTCCCTCAGGAACAGATGTCCAAGCTTGGAGAGATTGCCCTGAACTTTATACGAGTGGCTCCCCCTAGTGGCCAGAAAAGCAATATCTAAGCCTTACAGGCTTTGCAAAGCCTCTCAGGTTCTTGCAATCCAGCCATGATCTGTCTTGCTCCTTCCCCTACCTCAGGGGGAGTAGAAATCAAGCAACCCCCTGGAAGCTACGAAGTCCCTCCCAAAAGCTTGGGAAATTTGTGTGCCCCATCTGGAGGACCATAGCTTACCAGGGGCACAAAAGAATATCTCAGCAGCTGGCTCTTCCTCACAAATGTCAATAAAAGATGGGGGAACAACCCCATAGTTAAGCATAATGCCTTCTGACCCAAGCAAACAGGGAGTGGCTGATTCATACTCACAAGTACCACCCACCCTCTCAGAGATTAAGCTGGGAGATGTAACTCACTAAACACTGTTGGAAAGAGGTAAAGACAGCAGTTCAGAGGTAACCCATGAGGTTCATCAAACCTGCTAGAACACCCCATAAGCAACTCAGGATAAGCACTCCTTTCCCTGGCACAGATGGGGATCAATCTTTGGGGAGCTGGAGACAGGCCCATAAGCCAGGCCTAGCACACCCAGGTCTCAATTGAGAGGCCAGATGAGAAGGAATCAGCAAAAGCACTCTGAAAACATGAGAAATCAGAGTGAAAGGATATCCATCCCCAAAAGAAAACAATAACTCCTTCCCAATGGATACCAACCAAAACAAAAAGATTGAAATGACAAATGAAGAATTCTGAATATGGATTGTAAGGAAGCTTAATGAAATACAAAAGTAAATGGAAATCCAACACAAAGAAACCACAAAAAACAATGCAGGAATGAATGAAAAAATCACTAAAGAAATTATTTAAGAAATATTAAATTATTTTAAAAAATCAAACAAATTCAGGAAATGAAAAATTCGTTCAAGGAAATATAAAACATGGTGGGAAGCGTTAAGAATAGGCTAGATCAGGCAGAAGAAAGAATCTCAGAGCTTGAAGACAACACTTTTGAATCAAACAAGTCAGTCAAAGATAAAGAACTGAGAAATAAGAGGAATGAATAAAGCCTATAAGAAATATGGGATTATATAAAAAGGCCTAACATAAGAATCATAGGCATTCCTGAGGATGAAGAAGAAAATACACAAGGCCTGGAAAACCTATTGAGGCAATAATTGAGGAAAATTTCTCTGATCTTGCTAGAAACCTAGATATACAGGTACAAGAAGCTGAAGGGACTCCTGGGAGATTGATTGCAAAGAGGCAATCACCATGACACATAGTCATCAGACTGGCCAAAGTAAACATGAAAGAGGAACTCCTATGGGCTATAAGGTGAAAACATTGTGTAACTTACAAAGGAAAACCAATCAGACTAACAGCAGACGTCTCAACTGAGACTTCACAAGCCAGAAGGGATTGGGGTGCCATTCTCAGTCTTCTCAAAGAAAATAATGGCCATCTTAGAATTTTGTATTCTGCAAAAGTAAGTTTCTTATATGAGGGAGAAATAAAGACAAGAAAATACTGAGGGAATTTGTCAATACCAAATCTGCCCTGCAGGAAGTACTCAGTTCTGCATTATACTCTGATCAGCATAACAGACACCCACCAGTGTAAAATCACCCAAAAGCTAAAGATCAGAGCCCAGATACTACAATGGTTCAAGAGGTAAAACAAATCAATAAAGTACTACTCAACAGGATGAACAGAAATCCACCCCACTTATCAATTCTTTTAATAAATGTGAATGGCTTGAACTTCCCACTCAAGAGACATAGCCTGGTTGAATGGATAAAAAAAATATGAGCCAAGTGTCTGCTGTATCCAAGAAACACATCTAACCCACAAGGACTAATTCAGATTCAAGGTGAAGGGATGGAAAACAATATTCCATGCAAATCAAAACCAAAAGAAAGCTGGTATAGCCATTCTCATATCATAGATAACATAGACTTCAAATGAACAAAAGTAAAGAAAGACAAAGATGATCATTATATGATAGTGAAGGGAACAATTCAACAAGAAGATGTAACAATTCTAAACATTTACATACCTACTATAGGTGGATCCAGATTCATAAAGCAAACCCTATTCAATCTAAAGTAATAAACAACAGCATTATAATAGTCAGGGACTTTAACACCCCACTGACAGAATGGGACAGAGCCTCCAAGCAGAAAATAAACAAAGAAAATGGACTTAAAGGGGACTCTAGAACAAAAGGGCCTAACACACATTTACAGAACATTCTACCGAAAAACTGCTAAATATATGTTCTTCTCATCAGCACATGGAACATTCTTTAAGATTGATCACATCTAGCCACAAAACAGGTCTCAACAAATTAAAAAAACCAGAAATTTTACCATGTATATTCTCAGACCACAGTGGAATAAAATTAGAAATCAATTCCAACAAACACACTCAACTCTGTACAAAGTCATGGAAATTAAACAACCTACTACTGAATGTTATTGGGTCAAGGAGGATATTAAGATGAAAATCAAAAGATTTGTCAAACTAAATGACAAATGGAACCCAAGTTATCAAAATCTGCGGGATTCAGCAAAAGCATTGTAAAAGGAAAATTCATAATCTTAAATGCCCACATCCAAAAGAAAGAAAGATCACAAATCAACAATCTAATGAATTCTCTCAAGGAATTAGAAAAGGAAGAGCAAATTAATCCCAAACCTGGCAGAAGAAAAGAAATAACTAAGGTCAGAGTAGAACTTAATGAACTTGATAATAAAAGAATTACACAGAAGATTAATAAAACAAAAACTTTGTTCTTTGAAAAGATAACAAAATTGACAGACCTCTCTCTAGATTTACCAGAAACAGAAAAGCCCCTAATATGCTCAGTCAAAAATGAAAAAGGAGATATTACAACTGATTCCAAGGAAATACAAAATATCATCTCTGAATACTATAAAAATTTCTAGGCACATAAACTTGAAAACATTGAGCAAATGGACAAATTCCTGGAAACATACAATCTCCCTAGGCTCAATCAAGAAAGAGAACTCCTGAACAGGCCAATATCAAGTAACAAAATTGAAGCAGCAATAAAAAAACTCCCCCCCCCAAAAAGGTTACAGGCCAGATGATTTCACACCTGAATTTTACCAGAACTACAAAGAAGAATGGGTATCTATACTGAAGCAATTATTTCATAACATCAAGAAGGAAGAATCCTCCCCATATCACTCTATGAAGCCAGTATCAGCTTGATACCAGAGCCAAAAAAGGACACAACAAAAAAAGAAAAATATAGACCAATATCCCTTATGAATATGAATGCAAAAATTCTCAATAAAATCCTAGCAAACCAAATTTAGGTGCTTACCAAAAAATAATCCATCATGACCAAGTGGGCTTCATCCCAGAGATGCAGGGATGGTTCAACATATGCAAATCCATAAATGTAATTCACCACATAAATGGAAGCAAAAACAGAGACCATATGATCCTCTCAGCAGATGCAGAAAAAGTATTCGACAAAATTCAGCACCCTTTTATGATAAGAATGCGTAAAAAAACAAGCAGAGATGGGACTTACCTAAAAATGATACAAGCCATATATGACAAACCCACAGCCAATATCATACCAAATGGGGAAAAATTGAAAGCATTCCCACTTAGAACTGGAACCAGACAAGGTTGCCCTCGATCACCAATTCTCTTCAACATAGGGCTGGAAGTCCTAGCCAGGGCAATCCAACAAGAGAAGGAAATCAAGGGCATCCAAATGCGGACAGAAGAGGTCAAACTATCACTCTTTGCTGACAATATGATCTTACATCTAGAAAACCCCAAAGATTCTGCCATGGGACTACTGGAATTGATAAACAAGTTCAGCAAAGTCTCAGGTTACAAAATCAACATACAGAAATCAGTAGCATTCCTATACACCAACAACAGTCAAACTGAGAACCAAATCAAATACTCAATAGCTTTCACAATAGCAACAGAGAAAATAAAATACCTAGGAATATATTTAAGGAGGTGAAAGACCTCTACAGGGAGAACTATGAATCACTGAGGAAGGAAATCATAGTGGATGTAAACAAGTGGAAAAACATATCATGCTCATGGATCAGCAGAATAAACATTTTAAAATGTCTATACTACCAAAAGTGATTTATAGATTAAATGCAACCTCCATTAAAATATCAATGCCATTTTTTGCAGATCTAGAAAAAATAATTATATGCTTCAGATGGAAACACAAAATACCCCAAATAGCCAAAGCAACCTTAGGCAAAAAGAACAAATCGGGGGCATCAGTTTACCAAACTTCAAGCTATACTAGAAGGCTATAGTAATTAAAAGAGCATGGTACTGGCACAAGAACAGAGACACAGACCAATGGATCAGAACAGAAAACCTATATATAAAACCATCCTCATATAGCCATCTAATCTTTGACATACGGTGAAGAATCCCTATTCAATAAATGGTGTTGGGAAAATTGGATAGCCACATATATAAGATTGAAACAGGATCCATTATTCCCACCACTCACAAAAATTAATTCATGATGGATAACAGACTTAAATCTAAGGCATGAAACTATAAGAATTCTAGAAGAAAATTTCGGAAAAACTCTTATAGATATCGGCCTAGGCAAAGAATTTATGAAGAAGACCCGAAAGGCAATCACGGCAACAACAAAAATTAATAAATGGGACTTGAGTAAATTAAATAGCTTCTACACATCCAAGGAAACAATCTTTAGAGCAAATAGACAACCTACAATATGGGAGAAAATATTTGCATGCTATACATCCAATAATGGGCTAATAAGAAGAATCTACAAAGAACTCAAGCAAATCATCAAGAAAAAAATCAAACAATGTCATAAAATGTGAGCAAAAGACATCAACAGAAGCGTTTCAAGAAAAGATACATAAATAGCCAATAAATATATGAAAAGATGCTCAATGTCTCTAAACATCAGGAAAATGCAAATCAAAACCATAGTGAGATATCACCTAACTCCAATGAGAATGGCTTTTATCAAAAAGTCCCAAAACAGCAGATGCTGACATGGATGTGGAGATAAAGGGACACTTATACACTGTTGGTGGGACTGCAAACTAATACAACCTCTTTGGAAAGTAGTATGGAGATACCTCAAAGAACTAAAAGTAGACCTACCATTTTATCCAGCAATCCCACTACTGGGAATTTACCCAAAAGAAAAAAAGTCATTTTATCAAAAACACACTTGCATTCGAATGTTTATAGCAGCACAATTCACAATCTCAAAGATGTGGAATCAACCTAAGTGCCCATCAATACATGAATGGATAAATAAAATGTGGTATATGTCTACCATGGTGAACTGATACCTTTTGTAACAACCTGGATGGAACTGGAGACCATTCTTCTAAGTGAAGTATCACAAGAATGGAAAAACAAACACTATATGTACTATTAAATTGGAGCTAATCAATCAACACTTGTGCACATATGGAAGTAAAATTCAATGAAAATCAAGCAGGTGGTGGGGGGGAAGGGGGATGGGTAAATTCACACCTAATGGGTGAAATGCACACTATCTTGGTGATGGACACACTTATAACTTTGACTCAAACTATACAAAAGCAACTCATGTAACCAAAACATTTTTACCCCCTTAATATTTGGGGAAAAAATGCTTTTTGGTTATCTTAAGAAGCAATAGTATCAGACTATGGTGCATTGTGGCAAATTTAAGGTTTTTTAAATCTTTTTTGCCAGTAGTTTTAAAGTTATTGATCACATTGTCCTTTGTTTCTTATTATTTCTTTAAAGCTCAGAACAATTGTGGTTGCTACAAGGAAGAAGGAAGAGTTGAACTCTATCATCTATGTAAATCTTATTTTAGTCAAAATAGGAATTTGTCACATGAATGAAAAAATGAAAAGAACACAGGGTATTAGGAGAATTAAGATAGAGTTTGTTAGGTCAGAGTTGATTGATAAATCTTTTTTGTTTATTTGTTTAACTCAGTTGTTCCCAACCAGGGGCAATTTTTCCTCATAGGTTTTTCAGGAGGCATTTGGCAATGTCTGGAGATATTTTTGGTTGTCACACTGGGAAAGGGGGTGCTACTGGCATCAGTCAGTAGAGGCCAGGGATGCCACTAAGCATCCTTCAATGCATGGGACAGCCTTTACAACAAAGAATTATCTGGCCCCAAAAGTCAATAGTCTGAGGTTGAGAAACCCTGGTTTAACTATGCAAACCATTCCCTATAATTAAAGATCTCACTAATCATTTTAGTCTCGAAGTCTATCCTGGGAGACCACAAAGAAGGAGATATTGTTACTTTGGCACACTGGAATTCCATCTCCCAAACTTTGAAGGAGATGGGCAGAAGTGTGAGTATGGAGAGAGAAAATGACTTTCTGTCAAGCCATTTTTTTAAACAAAATTTGAATTCATTGCAACCACTTATTTGGCTACATCAGGTAAAACTGCTTGTTATTTTTCATTTGAAATGTTGCTGATCTTTTAGTGGCCTAATACTGCCTTGCTATTTTAAAGGGCATTTGGGAAAATAATTTTCTAAACGATGAGGTTGAAAGGTGGCAGCCACACCTTTGCAGGAGTGGGCCTGGATTTCACCTGGAGAAGGTGGGAATTTAGGTTTTCCTGCTGATTTGGTCCAGTCTCCACTAAGGAAATCATAGCATTTTGCAATTCTTTGCTGCTGGGAGTGGAAGCAAACAAAAAGATTAGAAAGGGAAGAGGGAAGTGAGGGGTGGGATGCATTTTATCCTGTGGGAGTAGAACTATTAACTTATCATTTTGTCCTTTATTTCTTATCATATTTCATGACTTAGTTGCTTTAGATTAGACTTTAGTTTACGAAAAATATTTAAAACAGTGTTTGAAGGGATGCCAAATTATTGGGTTGCTTTGGGTAGCTGTTATGGGTTGAATTTTGTCCCCCCAAAATTCTTTTGTGGAAGCCCCCAATACCTTATTTGTATGTGACCTTATTTGGAAATCAGTTTATTGCAGATGTAATTAGTTAAGTTAGGATGAGGCGTACTGGAGTAGGGTAGGCCCCTAATCAAATATGACTGGTGTCCTACAAAGGGAAAATTTTTTAGACACAGATATTCCTACAGTAAGAAGGCCATGTGAACATGAATATGGCCACCTACAAGCCAAGGAGAGAGAGGCCTCAAATAAAGCCCTCCCCCTCCTAGAAGGAACCAACCCTGCCAACACCTTGATTTCAGACTTCTAGCCTCCAGAACTATGAGAAAGTACATGTTTTGTTGTTTAAGCCATCCTGTGCGTGATGCTTTGTTACAGCAGTCTCAGCAAATTAATACAGGCATCCACATATCTTGGTCCAGTCGTTGGTGACTATTCTTTGGAGTCTCATAACTTTTGGATTAACTAGAGCTGTGTTCTCAAACTTTGACGTGTATGTGAATCACTTGGGGATCTTGATAAAATGCAAATTTCAACAGAGAAGGTCTGGGTTGAGACCTGAGATTCTGAATTTCCAAGAAGTTCTTGGGTGATGCTGATAATGTGGGTCACAGACCACACGGCGAATAGCAAGATCACAGTGCTCAAGTCACAAGTGGCATCTCCACACTGGCTTCACATTAGAATCAGTCACTAAGAATGATTTTGCAAAGTAATATATTAGAATCTCTGTAGGTAAGGCCTGGGCTCCCTGGAGCTTTTATTATTTTTTAAAAGCTCTCCCATGATTCTAATCTCCAGCCAGGTTTGAGAACCACTGAGCTAGGGCATGTTAAATTTGAAATTTATATTCCATCATTGTGCTACTGGCTTGGCGAAATCAGAAATGTAGAACAATAGAGCATATCCCTGTGTTAAACTTCTGGGAGGAAATATTTTACATGATGACTCTTACTTAAGTTTGTATGTTTGTTTAAAATAGCTCAGCATGTTCAATAGCTTCTTCCTCATCATCAGAAGAAGCCAGGAAACTTCTATTTAACAAGCCTTACACTATATATAGCTCTTCTCCAGCCAGTTTCCACACTTCTTCTCTTCTTTCTTCTTACCTTGGGGAGCCCAACTGCAGCCTCTCATCCTCAGAACACACCTGTCTCTCTTCTCCTGGGCCTTCTCTTCAGACAATCCTCTGGTCCTCATTTTGCCTCTACCTCTGATTGATGTCTCTGGGTCTGTCCTTTGATCTTCCCCCTGTGGTGGTTACCTCCACAGCCCCAGTCTTCTCAGCTCAGCCCCAAAGAACATAGCCCCCTAGGTCTCTAGCCCCCAAAGGGGGAGAGAGACAGAAAAATCCACCCATCTCTCCATCCATTCATCTACCCATCTATTCATCCATCCACTCATCTGTCCTTCTACCCATGTACCCTTTCATCCACTCGTCTTCCATCCATCCACCCATGCATGTATCCATGCATGAGACACATATCTACTAAGTTAGGTGCCCCTTTCCTCCCCTCAAACCCAATGCACATCATAAGGACAGCTACTGAACATTACACAGGGGGTGGCCATTGCAAAAGGAGCAGGGAGGGAGCAGGCTGCTGTGGGAGCATGCAAAAGGGGAAGCTAGATTCCCTCCGCGAGAGTGATGGAGACTTCCAAAGGAGGTGAGTTTTCAGCTGAGACACAAAGAACAATTGGAAGTTGCTCATCAGCTGGTGTGACAAGGATGAAGGGATAACAGGAGCAAAAAGGCCTAGCATCAGGAAAGAACATGGTGTTTTTTAAAAAATGGAAAACCAGGTCTGTAAGACTGGAGCAGAGAGTTGGGGGCAGGGAGTAGTAAGAGGGGTGCTGGTGATGCTGGCAGAGGCCGGGGGGTGCACATCCAGCACTTGGGGCTTTATCCCAAGTATCCACGACTGTGACTCCAGTTCCTTGACACCTGAAATTCTCGAGGATTTTACTTTCCTTCGCTATATCCAATTTGCAGATATTGGATATATTGGGTATACATTTGAGGCTCTATTCTGAGCACCTGTGCTATGCTGTGCTCATTGCTGCACTGCAGTGGGACCAGGGTAAGTGGTGCAAAACAAAGAAAAGGCCTGGGTTCTGCTTTTGAAGATTTTATGGTTGCGCGGAGACAACAGTCTAACACAGGATGATGGAACAAAGTCAGTGCCACAGATGTGAAGCATTACAGGAGTGCAGAAAAGATGGACTTTAACAGAAATAAATATTCACCCATTTAGCCATATAATATAATCTATTTATATCATATTTACATAATAAATATAAATGTGGAGCACTTAGCTATAAAAAGCATTCTCAGATTGAACCTGAGCATTTTGCTGAATGTGGGGCTTTGGGTTTGGGATGTGCACTGGTTCTTCCTGGAGTGGAACAGGGTATCCTTGAGGCCTTTTGCTCCTGGTTCATACAACCCTTTGCCTCAAACCACATAGGACAGAAGAGGCAAACCATGCTTCAGCCCCAAGTACAGAGGTGTTCTATGCCATGCACCCAGTGGGCACCATCCCCACCCCCGGCTGCTTTCTCTGTGCCTTGGACCCTCCTCCACCTCAGGGGGTGCTGACCTGCCAGGAAAACACCAACTGCCCCCGCCCCAGAGCCCACCAGCTCACCATCGCTCCTTCCCAATGGGCCATCTTGCTTGGAAACACTTTACCTCTTGAACAATCAGTTTTACCAGGGTGAAAATGGATAATAGCTTCTGTAGCAAACTAAATAACGGCAGTAAATGAAGATTTAACATCCGGGACCTTCAGTCCAAGATGAAGAAACCATTAGGACTAAATTATAGTGGAGGCCTACAGTTTGCTTTTATTTATTCTTTTCCTGTCGGGGCCCTATACGGTAAAGAAATTATTTTGTTTTTCTTCCATAAAATTTTAGCATGGAAATTTTGACAGCTCAACAGGGGCATAGTTACAGCATTGAGGGGGGTTAACGCCGCACAATCTGTCTAAGTAGCGAGAACCGAGAGGCCGATTATTTAACTGCATTTCCTGTAAGGCTTTTTTTCTTAGTGGGATGACTCAGTCCCACATAAACCCACAGTAGGGGGACTTCACTTGGGACAATTACATTGAATCATGTGCCTTCCCCAAACAATTTACTCTGTGGGGAAGTCCCCAACTTGTGCCTGCCCTTCTTGCACAAAAGGCTTATTTTATTTTCTTTGCCTCAGTGGGAGAGGAAACGGATGTTATCACTGTTGTGCCCAGAAAGAGCAATATATGCTAGATACGTGCATTTTATAAACATCATTTGAAACAGGCTAAGGGATGCTTTTTCCTTTTTTGCTTTTGAAGGTCAGAAGACTACTGGAGTGTGTACATTGATATATAGTTGTTATGAAGCAAATACACTGGGATGAAGTAACTGAAGGATAATTAAGCAGGGGCAAAGGCTTCCACTGGCGGTGGGTGTCAGAGGGAAGGCAGGGTGGGAAGGGCTGCTGTCAAGATGAAGCCTTCGATGCACAACACAGGTAGTACCAATTGCCGTACATCTTGTAAACAGAAATTAATTGATGTACATGGGAAACTCATTTAATTTGCCTAATTACAATTTGTTCACACCAGCACCATAGGACTTTTTTTACAAATGATTCCCCACCTTGTCCACTGGGTGGAGGGTGGAAGCTCAACCTGAAGTGATTTGTGGGGGAAATTCGCACATAACATTTCCCCCACCCAATTATTAATTGGCTCCTGGGGAGGGCCTGGGTTCTGAGGTTCTGCTTAATTACTACTCATGTCAAGGTTAAACATCTGCCCCTGGGAAGCAGCGGTACCTGCTAACCCGTCTGCTGTCAGCATCGTGTTTACGTTCACAGCTAGGTAGCTCATGTCAACACCGCCTTTCCATGAAAACACAAGGAATGTTGCGGTGACACTATTTATGCTGATTGCTGAAGTTTGTGTGGGTAGAATGTAAACAAGGAGAGGAGGTGGCTGGGGGTGTCGCCTGTTCTGTGTGGTGCCTTGCTCAGTGTCAGGCGGTAGGGCCATTCATTGAGAGGGAAACTGAGCTTCTAGCCATGGAATGAAATGGATCCCTGTCCTTCCCTCCCTGCCAAGGGTGCAACATTGCTGCCCAGGTTAAAATACGTTCTCAACTCATCTATCAAGCAGCTCCTGAAATTTGTGATGCACTCTGGGGTTTTCTGGAAATGAAATAATTCCTTCTCCAACACTACAATCCTACCAAATTAAAAGATCCTATTTGGGGACATAATGCTAAAATTTATTTTTGTTACCTTGTACAGCTAATTTGTGGGCCAGTTGTCATTTTAAATGTACCAACATCATTGATTTAAAGACCAAGCTTTTAGAGCAGGAACAATCTCTGCTAAACTGACTGCAGCCATGACCACCAGTGCTGTAGGCATCTGGATGCCCACGATTTAGATGTGACCTTCAGGTTCATTTCAGAGATCCCCAGGTCCTTTAGCACCTCATATGAAACGTACCTGAGTGGGACAGTTAGGCCAGTTAGGTTAATGAGCAAGTTCACACTTTGGCCTTTTCCACTCCTCTCCAAGGACAGTCTGCACATGGAACCTGCTGAGCTCTCTTTGCAATTGAAAAATATCTCTTTTTCCATAGCTCACGCCCCATTTAGCCTACTAGGAAGAGACCAATTTCAAGAGATGGAAAGAAAGAAATTAATCTAAAAATAGACTTTCAAAATTAATCAAGAAATAATCTAGAACAGGAGTTGGCAAAATGCAGCACAGAGTGCTGCTGCTTGTTTGGGGAAATAAAGTCTTATTGGAATATTGTTATGCTCGTTCACTCACAGATTATCCACTATGAACTGAAGTATGCCCCCCCACCCCCAAATGCATATGTTGAAGCCCTAACCCCCAATGTGAATGATTTGGAGACAGGGATTTTGGGGAAGCGATCAAGGTTAGATGAGGTCCTAAGGGTGGGGCCTTAATCTGATAGGAGTGGTGGCCTTAAAAGAAGAGGGAGAGAGAGCTCTCTCTCTCCATGCACAGAGAAAAGGCCATGAGAGCACTGACCTGTCTGCAAGGAAGGAAGAGGGTCCTCACCAGAACCCAACCCTGCTGGCACTTTGATCTGGGACTTCCAGCCTCCAGAACTACAAGAAATAAATTTCTGTTGTTTAAGCCACCCAATCTGGATGTGCACGGTGGCTCATGCCTATAATCCCAACATTCTGAGTGGCTGAGGCAGGAGGATCTCTTGAGGCCAGGAGTTTGAAAACAGCCTGGGCAACATAGTGAGACCCCATCTTTACAAAATATAAATTTAAAAACCCCACCCAACCTATGATATTTTGTAATGGCAGCCTAAGCTGACATTGGCTGCTTTTGTGCTATGGCTGATTTGAGTAGTTGGATAGAAACGGTATGACATGCAAAATTAAAAAGATTTACTCTCTGGCCCTTTACAGAAAAAGAGGGTGAACTCTTGATATAGAATTCCATTCTCCAAAACCATATACAGAGACTAAGGCTATTACATTAATAAAGAGAGGGGGAAACCCTCAAGACATATTAGAGGCAGGTAGCCAAGGAGCAGCTAAATAGATGAATATAGATCACAATTAATACATAGACACAGGTTAGAAAAGATAGAAGTTGGTATATGGCTAAATATAGGTAGAGACCAATTATTCCCAGAGGTGAACTGAAAGGAGTGAAGGACAATAACTGAATGAATGTGAAATTTGGGCTAGAATTTTGTTATCAATGGATAATTTAATACTGCTCCTTTCCAAAATCTTGGAGTAACAAGCTTGAATGTTTACAGCTACCAGGTAAATGTGGGAGGCTGACTGGGGTAGAGCACGGACTCAGCCGTGTGGCTGAATCTAGCTGTTCCTTGTCACCCTTTCTAATTTCATGAAAAAGCCCCAAATCTGGATTCTTGTATGAAATCTCCCAATTTTTAAACTTAAAAACAGTCAATGCTACAGAGCAATGTGAGTAAAATATTTGACCCATGAGCCACCAGTTTGTGCCCCAGATCTTTTTGTGTCTCATATATACACATTTTTAAACAAAATAAAAAGAAAAGAAAAAAAATATTTCCTTTGCTGACTTCCTTAATAACCATTGAGGACACTGCTTCTAGAGATGCTTGCCTGTCAGGTAGGTTCAGTTGCAGTATTTTCCTCACGCTTTTCCAAATTTAGCCAAGGGATTAGCCACTGGGATGTCACTTAAGCTCCATTAGTCCCTCACTGCAGGCAGGGTAACATGGTGTGATGCATGAAACTCAGGAAATGTTGACTGACGGGGTTTAATTGCACTTAATTGCTTTCACTTGCATGAATAGTTACATATTTGCTTATATATGTACATGTGTATACATGTACACACACGCATGCATTTTTTAAAAAGTCAAAGTAAATCAGGCAGCAAGACCATGTTTTAGGAAATCCCTAGACTTCCAACATCAACATGGCAGCAGAAAATCCTAATGATACTGAATGAGGACATTTCTTTCAGTTGGTTTGAAGCAAGAGATTGTAAAATCTGTTGCCATGTTTTGCTAAAGCAAAATTTTCACTGTGTCTGACATGACAACTTTTTTTTTTTTTTTAATGTAGTTGAGTTGCCTTAAAATTTTCCAAGAGAAATAACTGGTATAGAGAGGAGAAAAAAGTTGTTTGAGACCAAGCTTATGGTGAAAGTCAGAGCTACAACCAGAGGATCCCATCTCCTGTGCTTTGTGGGGACTTCAGGGTTAGAGTCTTCATGGTCACTCTCTTTCTTTAATAGCACAAGCTTTAGATGGCATCTGACACATATTTCATACATGGTAGGAACTCTCTTATAAAAGAGATCAGAACCAATATCAAAAACGTCAGTTAAAAGGGAGAAAAATATTTTTAAAAGATTTATACTTAAACATTTTATTTCAATATAAAATTATAAATGGACATTAGCTTGCCCATTTAAGTTTACTATGGTGAGCCAAGACTTTTCTTGGAAAATGTGTCCTCTGGTTAGAATTCCTCATGTCTGTCTTGCATTAACCACAATCCTTCATGCACAGTTTGCAGCTTAGTTTGCTCAAAGTGGAGTGAGAAATTACTATGTGGGCAACGCAATCTGAATACTTGAGTTCTTCCAGACTCTGATTATTTCCCCCATCTGTCATACTCGTCTCATCCACTAATTTGACAGCATTTTTTTTATAGTGAACTTATTAAGTGTTCTCAAAGATCTGCCTTTCATTTTCATAGAGACCACAACTTTATTTTCACATTCGTATTTCATTGCTCTATATAATATTTAATTAAACTATATACTTACAATAGTGACTACAACTGGTATAAAATAGGTCTGGGAACAAATACAGCTAATTCCTGTTAAGTATTCAACTCAACTGGTGTGAGAAGATGTGTGTGAGGTTATATTGGAGAAAAACCTACTACCTGGGAGTGTTCAGTGAGGTCAGCATTTTTAATTTACAAGAGGGAATAGAGAGAGAGTTTTGCTTAATTCTGTATACTGTTTCAATGGATGTTAACCAAGAAAAACTCGATAGTAGAACATTGCTTAATGAAGAAAAATGTCATGCAAAGGGAAGAAAATCCCTTTATAGCATGTGACACCTAAAACGGTTACGTGTGAGAATCCTGATGATTCAGGGTCAGTCACTCCACAATGGTCCATTATTATGGACACTCCATGAATAAGTTGGGGCTTCTCCTCTGGGCCTTAGGCTAGCTGTGCACTGCACACTGCCAATGGATAGCGCCCAGGCTACTCAAACTCGACCTGCTCCAAATGGCATGTCTTATTTTCTTGCCCCAAACCTGCTCCTCCTATGGTGTTCCCCACACTGACACCATCATCCGCCTAGGATCCACGCCATAAAGCTGAGTCATCCTGCAGCCTGCTCTCTTCCGCAACCCTTATATTCAAGTGGACATCCAGCCTTGTCCATTCTGAATTTACATTTCTCTCTAATGCGTCTTCTCTTCTTTACGCCCACTGCTTTGGCTCATACACTTAGGATTCCACGCTGTCCCCACTGTCTCAATTCTATCCTCCACCCGTCTACCAGGGAGATCTTTGCAAACTGCACTTCTGCTGATCTTACCCCCCGACTCAATCCTTTAATGGCTCCCATTGCCATCAGCATAACGTTCAAACTCTTTAGTCCGGTGTCCCCCATGTAGCCTCAGCCAACATTTTCAACCACGTGTCTAAACACAAGCACACACTTCACTTCAACCACAGTGCACTAGGACATTCCCCAAACGCATCAGGCTATTTCACACCTTTGCTTGTTTTGCTTCCACTGACTGTAGCCCCTTTCCTCACGGAGTCCCCCCATCCATTAGAACTTAGCTCAGGGGTCACTTCATTCTGTGCAAGTTTCCCCCTGAGCCTCTCTTCTGCACCCCTTAAAATGCTATTAAACTACTTACTGAATCTAATTAAGATTGCAATTTTCTCATGTCTTTTCTACTAGATTGCTGTTTCTCAAATTTTGGGCCGGGCGTGGTGGCTCATCCCTGTAATCCTAGCACTCTGGGAGGCTGAGGCAGGTGATCGCTCCAGGTCAGGAGTTCGAGACCAGCCTGAGCAGGAGCGAGACACCGTCTCTACCAAAACATAGAAAGAAATGATCTGGACAACTAAAAATATATATAAAAAATTAGCCAGGCATGGTGGCACATGCCTGTAGTCCCAGCTACTCGGGAGGCTGAGGCAGAACGATCACTTAAGCCCAGGAGTTTGAGGTTGCTGTGAGCTAGGCTGATGCCACGGCACTCACTCTAGCCAGGGCAACAGAGTGAGACTCTGTCTCAAAAAAAAAAAAAAAAAAAAAATTTATTCTCCTCCATATCACACTTACATGAGTATAAAGCCTGAAACACGTTGAGCTCATTATGTTAGATGACTGAATGAATGAATGGGGAAAAGTCATAAAAAGAGATTGCACTATGCCTTGCCCACTAGAATACTCTAGTTAATAATGAAATGATTATGACTGAGCAATATAATTAAAGAGGAATTGGTTTAAAGTACTAAAGTTCTTAAAGTTTCTTAAAAGGTAGGAGAAGGAAAAAAAGAATAGCTATAAGAGGTGTTACCTGTACTTTAAGCAAAAGCACCTGAATTACTACCATACAATGATAAAATAATGTTGTGGTATTTTGAAGCCTTTATTTCAAGACTTAATACCTTGAGACATAAACACCAGCTATGAGAAAAATGAACAGTTGCTTTATCCCCTTGCACACCGTTTGTTGCAATGATGGAGTTTATATGAAATAACACGACTAGTAATTCCACACCTAGTAATTAAAAGGCCAACTTTGTAATGTTTGAAAATGATTTGGAAAATGAAACAATGCCACTGAGACCAAAAGTTGTTGTGTAGTTATTTGCAAACATTAATGTGGATAGGAATCGTATGAAGATCTTATTAAAATGCAGATTGTGATTCAGAAGGTCTGGGATGGGGCCTGAGATTCTACATTTTAATAAGTGCCACGTGATGCTGGTGCTGCTGGCCCACAGACCATGGTTAAGTGGGAGTAGTGTACCCCAAGCCTGATTAATCCTAAGAATCCCTTGGGATGCTTATTAAAAACATGGATTCCTGGACTTTCCCCAAGTGTAAACACACACACACACACACACACACACACACCCATGTTCATGGAACTTTGGGGACCTGGAGAGTTACTAATACGTATAGGCTGAGTATCCTTTATTAAAAATGCTTGGGACCAGAAGTGTTTCAGATTTTGGATTTTTTTAAGAGTTTAGAATATTTGCATTATACTTACTGGCTGAGCATACCAAATCCACAAACTCAAAATTTGAAATGCTCCAATAAGCATTTCCTTTGAGTGTCATGTTGGCACCCAAAAAGTTTTAGATTCTGGAGCATTTCAGATTTTTGGGTTTGGGATGCTCAAGCTGTAAATATGTATTGGACACATTTCCTAGGGAAGCTCACTGATATTCAACATTAAATCCTCAATTGCTAAGAGATTACTCAGAGGCTTCTTATGAAATTCAGATATTTTAATAAAATACCCAACCAAAGTCCTTGGACAATTCCTGCTTTTCATCTTTTGGCTTTATCCTTGTTAGCATTGTGCCATTCCTAATTATATAAGGAAGTGACCTAGTTCTCCAAATTTTGAAGATTTCTGGATAAATCCTTGGTTAAAATTCTACCTCAGAAATGTTCAAAGTTACCATCTTTTAAATTTTTCTTCTACCTGTTTCAAACATTTAGCTTGGGTTTGAAGATGGGATCTGGTGTGATATGATTTGTTGTTCTGGTTGTCAGGATGACTCCATTTAGAAGAAATCTCTCTCCCCTTTTCCATAGTGTACCCAATTCAATGGATTCCCTGTTTCACCAGTGGTGATGATGAAAACAGCGAATACTTATTCAGCACTTCCTAGATGCCAGCCAATTTCTAGGTGCTTTGCATCACTCAATCATTACCACAAGTTGATGTGAGAAGTATCATTATTATCCCCATTTTACAGATGAGGAGACTGAGGTGCAGAGAAGCACTTTGCCTAAGATCACACAGCTCATGAATGATAAAGCCAGGATTTCATTTCAAGCAGTCTAACTCTGCACTCTGTTGAGTGTTGTCCACTACAACCTGTTATAGTTATAAACACTTGAGGCTAAGATTTCTGGTTTCCAACCCCTCTTTATGTTATTATCATCTCCAAATGCCTATGGATATTCTAACTTTTATTACCCTTACCAATATGAAATCGAGGATAACTATTTACAGATATGTATGTGTGTGCTTTGCACAATTGCAGGACACATCATTCTTATTAGCAGTTCTCAGAGATCTGTGTAGTTATAATTTTCTAGAAGATGGTAGTAAAATGTCTTGAGGAAAAAGTGCCTTTTTTCCTAATGTCCTTAGCTATTAGGAGGGACTGAATTTTGTTATCTCCAATTATATAGCCATGGTAGATTGGAAAACATGGCCAAAATATTTTGTAGCTACTGCAATCAAAAGATAGAGTCCATTTCTCCACCTCTTGAATCTGGGTTGGCTTGTGACTTGGTTTGACTGAGAGTGTAGTAGAAGTGACATTGTCCAAGTTCAGGAGTATAGGTTTCAAGTGGCCTTGCAGCTTCTGCCTTTGCTCTTTTGGAATACTTCCATAAGAGAAGTTGAGAGGCCACGTGAAGGACAATTGAGGTGTCCCAGTTGACATCCCCAGGCGATTGTCAGACATGAGAGAACGGCCTACATCATGTCACAGCCAAGGTTAGCCCAAGCTGGCTCACCAGCTGAACGCGGCTGAACGCATGAGCTCAAATGGGCCCCGCAGAGTAACTTCCCAGCCAGCCTACAGAATCA
>NW_012152063.1:7163953-7174814 GCF_000956105.1 Propithecus coquereli
AGCCAAAGGCTAGGAACATATTTAAAACTCTTGATTCTTATTGTCAGGTTTCTTTCTGGGGAAGTAGTCACAATGACATTACTGTCAGTTGTGTAGGAGAATTCCAGTTAATGATGTACTCACTAATACTGCCCCCCAACATCTCCTAATTATTTAGAAGAAAAGTAATATCTAGTTGTTTAATTTTAATTTAGTTGAGCATTTTACAAAAGTTCATTGTAAATATTTAGGCTTACTAGTTTTATGAATGTGTTCTTTTGTAAATAGGAAATACATGGATATAGATAGATACATGTACGTTTCAGTTTGCCTTTCCCATATTCAAATTGTCATTTGTTTGTCTATTAAAATAGAATGTATATATATTCTGCTTCTGGGCTATGTACAGTCTTATTACAATTCAGTTGCTGTGTTTTTCACTTCCCAGCATAGACTTAGGATAAGCAGAATTAGTTTTTTGTAACAGAAGAACTATTAGCATATTCCTCATAAGCACACAACTTTTTCTCTTCTTCCAATTTTTAGACTGGCTTAAATGTATTACAGTAAGATCCAGAATTCTCACTGTTGGCGTGAGAATTTACAGACAAGCAAGAAGAAGAGATTAGAATGACCCATGTAGTAATGGATTAGAGTTGGAGATACCACTATGAACACTTATTTGGCTTAATATAGACACAGATGTTTATACATAGATGTATTTACAGGTAAGTGTATATGCATGGGTCAGTATGTCTATATTTCCTTGCTGTGTCTATGGAGAGAGCTAGAAGCAGTATCATACCAGTAGCGATGAACACATCTAACACCCAGATCTTGGTGTCTAACACCCAGGGATCATTGGTGAAACAGCCGATTCTAGGACCTAGGTAAGAAGTATACAAGGTGAGCCTGGAGCATCTGATAGTGCCAGAAAATAAGAAAGTGATTACAGTAACCTCCTCCCCAACCTTATCTGTAGTTTTACTTTCTGAGGTATCAGCAACCCATGGTCAACTGCGGTCTCAATCTATTAAATGGAAAATTCCAGAAGTAAAAAATTCATTAGTTTTAAATTTCACACTGTTCTGAAATCTCATGTCTTCCCTCTCTGTCTGGGACATGAATCATCCCTTTGTCCAAAGTATCCCCATGCTGCATATGCTACTCACCTGTTAGTCACTTAGTAGCTGTCTCAGTTTTCAGATTGACTGTTGCGGTATCGCAGTGCTTATGTTTCAGTATCCCCTGTTTTACTTAATCATGGCCCCAATGCACAAGAATGGTGATGCTGGCAATTGGGCTATGCCCAAGAGAAGCCATAAAGTACTTTCTTTAATCAAAAAGGTGAAAGTTCTCATCTTAATAAGGAAAGGAAAAAAAATGCTGAGATTGCTAAATTCTATAGTGAGAATAAATCTTCTGTCCATGAAATTGTGAAGAAGGAAAAAGAAATTCATGCTAGTTTTGCTGTTGCATCTCGAACTACAAAAGTTAGGGCCACAGTATGTGATGAGTACTTAGTTACAACGGAAGGAAAAGGCATCAAATTTGTGGGTGGAAACACGGACAGAAATGTGTTCTGACTGATGGCCACTGGGTTCAGTGCTATACTCAGTTTCCCACTGGGAGTCTTGGGATATATCTGCTGTGGATAAGGGAGGGGGGCACTGTAAAACAGAACAAAATAAAACAAAACAACCACAGCCATGGGTGTATGTCAAAGGGACATAGGCAGCAACTGGAGAAAACTCTGAAGAGCCAAAGTTGGAAAAATTTTAGTAATAAAGCAGTACCAGATTACAACTGAAAGTATAGAGTCAATATTCATGATCCCATACTGATATAAATAAATGATTGGCCAAATAAGTAAGTGGGGGAGGAGAAATATATCTCCTCTAAACAATTTATATAGATACTCTGCCTGCAAGAGATAGAACATAACACACTACTCTTTAAGTATGGACTATACATAGTGACTTCCTTCCAAAGAGTGCAGTATAGAAATGGGGAATAGGCTGGGCGTGGTGGCTCACGCCTGTAATCCTAGCTCTCTGGGAGGCTTAGGCGGGCGGATTGTTTGAGCTCAGGAGTTCGAGACCAGCCTGAGCAAGAGCGAGACCCTGTCTCTACTAAAAAAAAAAAAAAATAGAAAGAAATTATCTGTACAACTAAAAATATATATAAAAAATTAGCCGGGCATGGTGGTTCATGCCTGTAGTCCCAGCTACTTGGGAGGCTGAGGCAGTAGGATCCCTTGAACCCAGGAGTTTGAGGTTGCTGTGAGCTAGGCTAACGCCAGGGCACTCACTCTAGCCAGGGCAACAGAGTGAGACTCTGTCTCAAAAAAAAAAAAAAAATGGGGAATAAAAGAATAACTTTATAGGGGAAAAACTTGACAAACACTGTCTCAGCCAGGTGATCAAGGTCAACATCTACGGTGATGTTATTAATATACTGATAGTATGTACCCCTGATGTGATGAAAATGGCACTTTACCTCTGTGGTCTTCATGCCTAGAACACATAACCTCAGCCTAATGATGAAACAAATATCAGACAAATCCTAATAGAGTCACGCTCCACAAAATACCTGACCAGTACTCCCAAAACTATCAAGGTCATCAAACACAAGGAAAGCCTAAGAAACCGTCACAACCAAGAGGAGCCTTAGGAGATGGGATGACTAAATATAATATGACAGCCTAGGTGGGATCTTGGAACAGATAAAGGACACTATGTAAACACTAAGGAAATCTGAATAAACTATGGACTTGTTTATAATGTATCAGTATTGGTTCATTTATAACAAATGTGCCATATTAATGTAAGCTATTAATAATAGAGAAAACTGGGTGCCTTCGTGGTATATGAGAACTCTCTATGCTATCTTTGTAATTTTTCTCTAAATCTGAAATTACTAAAAATAAAATGTTTTCTGAAAAGTATATTATGAGGTATTTATGAGATATAAAAACAAGGTTAAAAAATAAAATGGACACATGGGCCCAGACCCCAGCTTAAAAATGATGCTTACCAATAGAGTTGAAGTCCCTTGAGTACCCCTCCTCAGTTACCCTTTCTTCCAGAGGTAACTACTATCCTGAATTTGGTATTTATTATTCCCATGCATTTATTGATATTTTTATGACATATTATTTTGATGTTTTAAAATTTCATATCAATTGCACCATATTATATCTGCTTTTGCGAAAGTTTACTCGATGATATGCTTATAAGATTCATGTTGATTTATGTAGCTCTAATTCATTTATTTTCTCTGCTATCGAGTCTTGCATTATATGAATATACCCAAATCTATGGATCCCCCTGAGGGACCTGTAGGGTGTTCCACCATTCCCAATTCCCATCGTCGAAAGTCCTTCCATTTGCCTTAGTTTGCTCAGACCCTAGGGATTTCTCACTGGCTGATCTGTTCCACACAACACTCTGTATCTCAATCTGGCTGCCCAACTCCTGTCTCCCCCTCCACTTCCCTCCTCTTCCCCTTCCTCTCAGATTGGCCTCTGGAGCTTAAAAATCTTCTCTCCTTATTATGCATACCCATTCAGCTCTCTTGTCCCTTCTGGTGGCAAATGTAAGTCCTGACATGCCTTTGCATAGCTACAAACCACCCTAAATCTCAGCAGAAGAAAAGGGTTCTCTACTTCTTCTTCCCTAGCACCCCCCCATCCCAAGAAAAATCATGAAAACATAATAGTTTGAATTTTTTTCTGTACTAATGTGCTTTAAAATAATCAGAAAGGAAAATATCCACAGTCCTTTTACAACAAAACATTCAATGTCTGTGGTTATCTCAACCTAGAAGTGAGAACAGTTCAAATATGATCTTAAATATAATCTGAAGTAGTCTGACGTAGTCTATGCAAAACAAATTTTCAATAAATGAAGTTTCTACAAATCCCATGTCAGGGTAAGCCTGTACTAAGTGAAAAGGAATACATAACAGTTTTTATGTGACTATTAGTTTTTCTGAATAAATCTATGTGTTCCCCTTTTTTCTATTTAAATCTATCTTCAAGGATAAAAGAAAAGCTTTTATCTTTGAGGAGAAATATCAAAGATGCAGAAGGAGCTAAGTGTAGACAAAGGAATCTTTTAGGTAAGTGGAGTCAGAGTGTGGAGATCCTTGAAACTAAAGAGAGGAGAGATTTTTTAACAGGTAGTTGTCTTGGGGTATTTTAGTTGCATTCCAAACTATGAAAAGGAATACTCCTGGTATTAAAGTACAAAAAAATTGTTACATTTAGATTTATGTTAAGAGATAACATTTAATAAAATTACATAAAATCTATGCTGTTCCTCCAAGTAGGAGACTATTTTTAGTTCTTAAGAAGGAGATAAGAATAAGTCCAGGAGATCTACTGTACAACATGATGACCGTTATGAATAGCAATGCGCTGTATACTTGAAAATTGCTAAGAGATTTTAAATGTTCTCACTATGAAAAAGAAGTATGTGAAGCAATGGATATATGTTAAATAGCTTAAGCCATTCCACAAGTTATCAATATATCAAAATATGTTTTATACCATAAATCTATGCAATTTTTATGAATTAAAAAATAAAATCAAAAGGGTTATTTGCAAAACGGAGATAAGCTTAATGGAAGCGGTGTTTTTGCAGTATTAACCTGGCTATGGCCTGTTGGATGCATGAGAAACTGAAGGTGGGGGTGTGTTTTGGGGCAGGGGTGTTAAGAATAAAATCCAAACTAATACAATAATTTAAGTACAAAGCTATGATGGCCTCGATTGGGGTAGTGACAGTGAAAAATGGAAAAAGACTTTCTCAAGGAACTGTTGACATCACTTGGCGGGACTCCCCAGATAACAGGCAACGACAGTGAGAGGAGTGAGAGTGGCGTCCTCAGCACAGCATGGGGCTGGGATAAGGGTTGTGCCACTGATGAAAATGGGAAAGCACAGAGGGGCGTCCCTTAGAGCAAGACGGTGACATCCAAAAGAAGCCAGCCTAGGGAGGACCTGAGAGAGCACCAGATCTCTGGATGGGAGGTGGGTGCCAATTTCATAGTCAAGAGAGAGCAGCCACTCAAAGGAGGTGGAAGAAGAAAATGAAACCAGTGAAGACAATGGGACAACAATGGACAAATAGAGACTACTATCCTAGGGACACTGAGGAAAAAGAATATCCTGGTGTCAAATACAGCCAATACTGGCCTACAAGGAGGCACTTGGTTATGTTCAGACAGAACAGTCCTGTGTTTCCATAGCCCCAGAGCCTTTCCTACTTACACAGTTTAATTTCTACAGGGGGTCATGACAGGACTTCTTTCTGTTGTCCTGTCTTAGTAAGAATTGGTGAAGCACACTGCGGCTCCCTCTGTGACAGCGGAATGTAGCAGACTGAGGGCACGGTTTACCTAAGAGTGAGGACAAGAAAAAGAAAAATGGAGAGACAGCAAATTCCCCTGCCTCCCAAGTGTGGTGAGACCTGCTCATGAAATGCCTCACTTGCAGGTCTACCATAGGCTCCTCTCTCTCACCTATGAAGAAGATGGACATTGGGCTCAGCTGGTGACATAACAGCATTTGTTTCCTTCTTCCAACTCCATATCTGTCATTATGTCATCTATACCATGAGATCACATTTGAACATTCTCTTCAATGTCTTCTTTTAGAAATCTCCTTTAACTCTTCATATTTGGTCTTCCTCAACAAAAGTTTTCTCTCCACCAAAAATATCTATCCCATCCTTTTATACATTTGTGAATGTACTGAACTTTGAATGAACTGATCTGAGTAGAAATTACTCATTGAGAATGAATAAATAAATGGCCACAAAGCCACACACCTCATCCATTTATTCGGACACCCATTGACTGAGCACCTAATATGTACCAGTCACTGATACAGGTGCGTGAGATACAAAATCCGGCAAGACACAGTCATGGTTGCCAAGGAATCTGCAGAGAGAGATGGATAGGTGAGTTGCCCTTTCTAGGTCAGCCCTGGAGGAAGGATCTTCAAAAGATGCCACTGCCCCTCTCACAGGTGACTTTATTTTATTGCTAGTCCTAGAGGGTGTTCTCTTTGAAGGATCTAGATCAAATAAGGGGACCAGGGATTGGTTGGTTGACGGTTTTACAAAAGATCATATCTGGAGTCTGTTACAAATGTCATCACCAATTTGGTTTGTAGGAGTTGGTTTATGTCTGGGATGGGTATAAAAATAATTATGGGATTCAGTAAATGATAAAATAATCTTTCATGTGCATATTTAGGATGCTGTGACTGGACTTAACAAATATGGATATTCTACCCTTGGCCTGGGTCTTTGCATCTTCTGTTTAGAATCTACAATTCCTCAGGACTTAATACAAGTTAGGTAGCAATGGGAGTTTAATTCTTTTCAAATGCTCTTCTGCATTGGAGTTTTTGCCCTTTAGGAAAATTAGGCAGATGGGGCCAAGAACCCTTAGATTAAGTAATGAGATGCCCTGCTGCACGACTTTGTTTCACAGCGTAGAACAGCATGGGAGTCAACCTGATACCTTCCTGTGCGCACCACTGAGGCGCCACCTCCCTCTCTCCCACCGCCACAGCAATCGTACTTTGTGATTCAAATAGCCTTTCTTAAAAAAGCAAGTGGAACAGCCTTAAATCTCCCAAGGCAGTTAAGCAAATTTTGCATTTTATGAGCGAGGATAATCCTTTCACATTTTCAGAAATAAGTTTACAAGCCCTTGTGCCTGGTGAGCAATGGAAGCCGTGTGACAAATGGGGACACAGAGCGTCCTCCAGGCAATCTGTGTGACACGCAGTAAATCCTCCCACGTTGGCAGTTCCGCAAGTGCGGGGAGAGGACAAGATCAATGCTCCCCCTGCCTCACAAAGGATCCTTCATTGCTGATTGCTGTTAAACCAGGGGAGAAGCTTAATGAAGTAGATGCTGAAAGCTGACGGGAGTATTGGAAACGAATATGGAGAAAATGAAAATATTATGCACCAAATTGGCAGAGCAGAAGACGGAGTGACTATTAGTGGACACAAAAATAGAGTGTGGCTGAGTGTCTCCTCAGGCCAGCTGGTGACAACAGAATATCTGTGCAAGGAAGTAGTAAAATGAAAACCACACATGGGATGTGGAATACTTGGAAACCTAAGTTATACCACAAAAAACAGCACTTAAATGGGAAATTGAGGCCTGCCAACATTTTGAAAAATAAACACAGCTATGGTGAAAGGGAATTTGAGTATTTGAGTTGGGGAGTAACTGCAAAAGCAGAAAGACGGAGCAATGAAAGATAAACACAAAACACAAAATAGGATCTGAGGGTGGAAAACCTTTTATCCTCTCTGCTCATTTTTCTCCTTAGTCTACTAATTTGTGGCTTGTTTTATCCATGATTGGTCACCACATTTGTGCTTTCTATTCTATTTCTTTTGCATTTTCTGTGAATTTACACAAGTATACGTGAAAAATAGCATTACAATTCAAGTGGAAAATTATTGCAAAGTGGGGAAACATAATGTTTGACAGTTTTAACTGATGTGCTTAGCAGGTGTGTCCATAGAAATATCAGAGTGACGGAATGGAAAAATGAATGCATTGTAATCAACAAGTAGAAGAAAAGTGAACAAGGACACCCCTGTGTTCATGAAAAAAAGGGGTCTGACCATTTGAAAGAATAAAAAATATTGAAAAGTACACCTTCCTCATGAGAGCAGATTTCTGCCTGTTCTGTTTAGCTGAGGCAGCAAGATTATTGTTAACGGCTCCTGGTCTGCTTAACATATTGCCGTTATCACCCGTACAAGTTCCACTGAGAAACTGAACACAGTGTACAACCATTATCTTGCATCCAGGGTAGGCTAGAATAATAGAACATGCTACTTCATCTCTAAAGAAATCTGAAGGTGGGCCAGGCATGGTGGCTCACGCCTGTAATCCCAGCACTTTAAGAGGCCTCAGTGGGAGGATCACTTGTGCCCAGGAGTTTGAGGCCAGCTTGGGCAACATAGTGAGACCCCCATCTCCACAAAAAATTAAAAAATTAGCTGAGTGTGGTGCCTGTAGTCCCAGCTACTCAGGCGGCTGAGGCAGGAGAATCATCTGAGCCCAGGAGTTTGAGGCTGTGGTGAGCTATGATGATGCCACTGCACTCCATCCTGAGTGACAGAGTGAAACCCTGTCTCAGAAAAAAAAAAAAAAAATAACTTGAATAAGTTCACTGAAATGAGTGAACTTTGATGACATTGTTATGTCAGGAAAACAGAAAAGAATGAAGCAAGAAGAGATTATGCTATTAGGAGTAAATGATCTAGACTTGTTTAAAATAGAAAATGGTATCAGTGGACATAGATTTGGGCTTCTTTACCTATCATCATCTTGATTAACATAGCACGGAGTAACAGAAATCTAATATGCTACGTTAGCTCTGGCCACTGGACCCTCACCAAATGGGAAACTGTCAGTTGATTTATAGAATGTCAGAAGGTTTTTTTGACTGCCTCAAACCAAAACCTCAAATTAAGTAAAAATCTTTTTTCATCCTACCAACATGACTTTGAGTGTTGGTTCCAAATGGAATTAAATCTTTCCATGGGAATTTTCTTTTTTCTCTTTTTGATTTTCTGACTGCTTTCCAGGAGGCATATAGGTTCACATCACAGAATTTTGTCCTTTAATTTCCCCAAAGATAAGTATCAGGAGTTTGGGGGCTTGACTGGAGGAATTTGTGTGCCTTCACCTTCCCTCTGAGACCAGTTTTGAAGATAATGCCAAAGAACAGGGCAGGGAAGCTAGCAGAAGGGACACGGAGGGAGGGGGACACGAGTGAAACAAAATGGATTATGAATTTGAAAATTGCCAATTATCTTGTATCATACAGCTCAGAGCCCTGGCACAATGCTCAGCCACAGTCCAGACTTTTCAGCTTAAATGGCTTTACATTCAAGCAAGCAAATTAACCATAAAATAGGGAGGGGGGGAAAAAAAACAAAATATCCCAAGAAAGAATAAACTGCAGATAATAAGCACCAATCTGGTGTTGAATGCAGCCCAAGACACCAATTGTTTCAAGTCACGACAAAGACAGCTGAATGCTCATCTTGCGGATGCAGAGCGAGGATGATTGCCTGCCATGAGTGTCTTCTCTCACAAATAACAGTTTTTTCGCTCTTAATTTTCTGCTAAATTGGAAGCTAACTGCTTCCCACATTGTCATCGGAACACCTGCAGCTGTGCTGGATTTCTGCGCACCATTTCTTTTAGGTAAAACAGCACTCTGCTTCCTTCAGCGCCCCATTATGCCGAGGTCTTCCTTTCACTGCGCTGCAGCACTAATGATGCAGGCAGGCTGGTCAGTCATTAAGTGACAAGCAAATGATACCGTGTGCAACGTGTGAGTAATCGGTCTGAACAAATGAAATCACAGACTTGCCTTTCCCATCATTCATTTCACAAACAGTAGCAATGTGGCGCACAGCAGGTAGTTCAGTTAAAGTCAGCCTTGTAAAACAAATTTCCTGCAGCCGTTTAAGTGAACTGCCACGGGCTGGATGCTACAGCTAGAGCGTGCCCAGAGGAGTTAAGGAAGGGGCTGGGGGAGGGAGAAAGGGGGGCAGGAGCTGGGAGGAGAGCCTTGGTACATACATTAGGGTAATTAAGGGTTTCGTGTCTTATTGGTATGTTTTTCATTTGTATGGATCTCAGAAATGACTGTTGGATTAGCAAGATGCCAAACATACAGCATCCATTTCCCCGTGCCTTGTCAGGAGGTAGCAGGGGAAAAGACTGAAGCAAAGTTCCCAAATCAATGCTCCAAATTTGGAGTCATGAAGATGCCATTGTAAATCAGATGGATTGCTGGGAGGTTAGGGATGCAAATCCCAGGGATAAAAGGCGTCATGGCTTTTATTTTCACTGTAGATCCCCTTTTGATTCATTAATTGTTTTTTGAACAGTTCAGACTGGCTGCTGACGGAAACCCTACTCGCCTGACTTGCGTGCTAAAGCTTCAAAAGCATCAGATTTTAAGCCGCTCTCCCTGCCCATCCCCTCTCCCGCAAAGAGGCAAAATGAGAGATGACATGAAAATCTTGTAGTCCCAAACTTTTTCCCTCAGGCCTTTGGCTAGCCACTCTCAGGCCTTGCTGCCTGGGATGGGGAGAGGGGCTGCTTTCTTCATGGGACTTGGGTTTCCAGCAGGTTTCACTCACATCAACCCCACTGTTTCTCTTCGGCCTGAGGCCCTGGCTGATGGGGAAACCAGCAGCCTTTTGGATTAAAGTGTGTTCTGAGTCTTTTGTGGCAAAGATGTGGGGTTGTGGGAGGACAGCCTGGAACTGGGAGCCTGGAACTAGGAGGGTCGCACCAGCTCTTTTCTTCCCACACCATCAGGAACAAAACTGAACTTATGTTTCCTTTCTCTGGTCATCCCGATTTTGGCTCCAAATTTACACATTCTGTCCTCATAGGCGGTTGGCAAAAGCTGCTGGAAGAGGGCCTGAACAGTGCGGCTTGACTGGAACCCACATGTTATGTATGTACTGCACAGCTACAAAAGGCAATAAAGCAGGATGTCCTGGGACATCACTCAGGACTGGACTTGCATTCTGACCTTCCTGGGTACTTGCAGACCCAGTTAGTGTCCACGGCCTCCTTCTGGTCCCTGACATACTGGATAGTATTCAATGTATTATGAGGCATAAAAGGAAGAATGCTCTTCAGGCAAGAACATTTGAACACCATGAAGTTCCTTTTGACTGAGGCCAGTATCCCCAGTGTGGGACCCCCTTTGGGGATTGGCTCAAAGTCGCTTAGATTCTCAACAAAAGATGATTTAAGAAGGCATTCTTGCAAATGCGCTGTAGGCATCCATTGCAAACAAGGCCTTC
>NW_012152063.1:7175175-7227348 GCF_000956105.1 Propithecus coquereli
GGACCGACTCAAAACTGTCCTTGACTTGCAAGAAGGGTGCACAGATTTTAAGTGTTCAAAAGTATATTATTGAATACAATCTTATTATAAATCAAACAGTATACAAAATTGCCTAAAACACTCCTTCCCTCTGTTTGCCTTTACCAGGGGTATCCACTGTTACCAGTGTGGTATGCAGCATTGCAGACATTTTCTATGCTTATATCAACATACACATGTGAGTAATCACACTCCACACCCTGTTCTGCAACTGGATTTTTAATGATCGAGGCACAGTGGACACCTTCTCACATCAACACCTGTAGATTCATCTCATTTCCTTTAACATCTGTAGAATATTTTGTCCTGTGGCTGCATTTTGCTTAACCAATCTTCACTGAAGGACAATTATTAATAGGTTGTTTCCAATTCTTAATCTATTGAAAAATAACACTGCAGTAAAAATCCTTGTGTGTTATGTCTTCGTTCAATTGTGTGAGCATAATTCTAGGGTAAATTTCTAAAACAGAGTTACCAAATGGTTTAATCCTTAGCAATTTGACAGCTGATTGTTTTTCACATTTAATCTTACTAAACTAAAAATGAGGTTCTTTTCATGTTGCAAAGAAATTTGTAAGTCTTTTTGTCTGTGGCTTGCTTATTTGCCCATTTTTGGTGAGGCGGATGGTCTTTTCCTTATTGATTTATAAAAGCACTTTTTAATGCATGTTTATCCAGCATGTCTTACAAATATTTATTACCACTTTTGGCTCTTTTATAGTATTTTCTTTTACCCTAAAGAAGTTTTTGATATTTATATCATTTAACAAGTCTTATCTCTGTGACTTTTGAAGGCTTTCGTTATGTTAGAAAAGTCTTCCTCACTGTAGTATTATAAAAATATTCACTCCTTTATTTTTGTTTAAAATGTCCATGACTTGATCCATCTGGAATGTATTACAGTTAAGAAGGGGGCAAAAGATGAGCTTCACTTATTTCCACGTGGTTAACCACTGTCCCAACCACTGTCCCGACACCATTTGTTTAGCAATCCCTCACAGGGAGCAATGTGGCCATCCCGGCGCTTCATCGCATAGGAAATCATTTTTTAAGGCTGGCTGCTTTAATCATAGCTTCCAGGCACTAAATACTCAAAGCTATGTATTCATAAGTTCTTCCCTTTAAATATCAACAATCTAAATTTAATATAATCAAGATGTTTTAAGCTTGTTCCAGGATTCTGTGACTTTTCAATACTTCTGGTGCTGGTTTGCCCCTGGGTTCAAAGACAGAACACTGCCCAAAATCCCTCATTCAGAAAGCTGAAAAGCAAAAAGCTCTGAGAGCCCCCAAGCTTTTCTTCTTAAATCACTTGATGGCAAATACTAACTTTACCCATCATAAGGCTATTTATATAGTCTCTCTTCCCCTTTGTCTGAATATCTCTGCTTTTCCCTTCAGCCCTCTACATGCAGTATGCACAATGTGTTAGTCTTTTGAAATTGAAAGGTGTATGAATTTCAAAAACATATCTGATCCCAGGGGTTTTGGAAAGAGGATTGTGGCTCTAGTAAGAGTGATTTCTTATCTTACACAGGAGTGGGAAGTTTGCTAATATAGAGAGAAGAATGGAGTACGGTGAGAGTGGATGGAAATGCGGGAGGAGGAGGAGGGAGAGGAGGAAAATTGTAAGAAACCAGAGTTGAGAGGACGAAATGGTTTCATGGACAACTCTTCCTATTTAAAGCTGTAAGGTTTTGTTATCAAACTTCAAGTTCAATGATAATGGGCCTGAGATTTTATTAAGTGAACAGCAATCAGGAAGTCACTTAGATCCCTTGAAAACAAAACCAAAAAGGTCTTGTGATTTTGAACATTATCAATATGAAAAAAAAAGACAACTGGTATTATAGTGACTAATAAAACAACGTGTTTCTCCATTTCTTCAAGGATCTTGCAGTACTTCTTAGTGCTCTGGGATGAGATTTCACTTCTGTCAAATGGCAGGTCCTGCAGAGAGAGTTTCCCAGACACATTTTAGGCTGAGATTTTTAGATCCATAGTTTAGGAAGGCAGAACTCTCTTGGCCATAGCTGTTTGGGCAAAAGAACTGGAAATGAAATAGGCAGTTGGCCTTTTCTTCACTGAAACCAAACAATACACAGGAAGAGAAGGAAAGACCTAGACATTCTCAGTTCTGGTTGCACATCAGAGTCATCTAGGGAACGTACAAAAGTATCCACTCCAGGGGCATTTCCGCTCAAACCTGAACATGATCAGAATGCCCTGGAGGGCTTGTTAAAACCCAGATGACTGGCCCCAGCCCATGAGCTTCTGATTCAGCAGGTCTGGGGTGGGGCCTGAGAATGTGCATTTCTAGCAAGTTCCCAAGCGATCTTGATGCTGCTGGTCTGGGGACATCACTTTGAGATCTTGACTTAATTACTGTAGGGTGGGGCTTGAGTGTTTTCCATCTTTCCCAGGCGACTTCAACGTGCAGCCAGGCCACTGAGAAAGGCCGAGAGACTTTTCCCACGTACTTCCGTGTGCCTGACCGATACCCCAACTTGTCCTCCCGCACAGTAGTGGATGCTCCTCAGCCTCCTTCACACAGTTAATACTTTCTGTCAAAGAGAATAAGGTTGCTCCTAGGGCTCTGAAGAAAGTGGCAAAATCGCTTTTCTGAGGAGAAATATTTTCCAAATCCACAGATCACTAGCAATCGGGATGCGATTGGGAACAAGATTAAGGAAATTTAGGTCAAATCTACTTTTAAAACACATCTTTTAATTTCATTTTGGGGGGTTGGCTCATGTACTTGCTTTATTTGATGCTTGCTGAACAAACATGAAGACATGAGAAGATAGAGGACAAAATCAGGGCTCTTAAAACCCCAGTTCAAACCTAGCCTGTTCTACTAATATATGCCTGCCTTGAGGCCCCTGCACAATGTGCTCCGTGATCAGTGCCCTATTATGACTTTTTAAAAAATTGATTTCAAAAATTGACAGATAAGTCAATATACACATTTATAGGGTACATAGTGATGTTTTGATACATATAATTTATATTGATCAGATCAGGGTCATTAGCATATCCTTCATGTCAGGCATTTATCATTTATTTCTATTGGGAACATTCAATATCCTTCTAGCTATTTGAAACTATACGTTATTGTTAACTATAGTCATCCTACATTAGTCTAGAACAGAACTTATTCCTCCTATCTAGTGGTCATTTTGTATCCTTTAACAAATCTCTCTCCATCCCTCCCTTCCCAGCCTCTAGTATCCTCTGTTCTACTTTTTACTTCTATGAGATCAACTTTTTTTTTTTTTTTTTTTTTAGCTTTCACATGGGTGTTTAACTTTCTGTTACTGGCTTATTTCACTTAGCATAATGTCCTCTAGTTCTATCCATTTTGCCATGAATGACAGGATTTTATTCTTTTTTATGACTGAATAGTATTCCACTGTGCATATGTACCACATTGTTTTTTTATCCATTTCTTTGTTGTTGACACCTAGGCTAACTATTGTGAATAGTGCTGCATTAAGCTTGGGGGTGCAGATGTCTTTTTGACGTATGTATTTCCTTTCCTTTGGATAAATGCCCACTAGTGGGATTGCTGGATCACAGTTCTATTTGTTTTTGCATGATCTCCATACTGTTCTCCATAGTGGCTATACCAGTTTATATTCCTGCCAAGAGTGTATAATATTTTCTTTTTCTCCACATCCTCGCCAGCATTTGTTATTTATTTTTTTTCTTTTTGGTGATGGCTATCCTAACTGGGATGAGATGATGCCTCATTGTGGTTTTAATTTGCATTTCCCTGATGAATAATGAGCTTACATATTTTTTCACATATTTGTTGGCCATTTGTATGTCTTCTTTTGTGAAATATCTGTTCAGATCATTTACCCATTTTTTAATTAGATTATTTGTTTTTCTGCTGAAATGCTTGAGTTTCTTATATATTCTGGATATTAATTCCCTAATCCCCTGTTGGATGACTAGGTTGCAGATATTTTCTCCCAGTCTGTAGGTCGTCTTTTCACTCTGTTGATTGTTTCCTTTGCTGTAAAACACACCTTTTTAATTTTTTTTTTTTTTTGCTTAGAAGCACAAGTAAATTAGAAACATAAGAGAAAGCTGGGTTCCTTATAATATGGCTATAGAGAATTTACAGTGGGCTATATCCTAATTTGGAGCATAGCCCTGTGCAAAAGTAAATTTTGCTTAAAATTGCATAATGGAGAAATTCCAGAGACTGCACAACCAAATGATACCCTTAGAAAACTTATTTACGTAGTGATGATTGTCAGTTCATTTCTGGAAACCCAATAATCTACTCTTACAAAAATCCTTTTAATAGAATTGTAAAGATGAATGTCAAGAGTGAGCTAGGCATTTGCTTTGTTTGAAATTCCATGTTAACCCAAAATTTTGTTTGTCTGTTATTTGTAAATGCTGGAAGAGGCAGGGGATATCCTCTAACACGCTAATTCACTCCCTGGTAGTCTGTGACACTAGACTGATTTGATTCTTCCTCTTTCTTTTCTTTCTTAAGTCTCTGACAACATTGCATGGCTCTGGGATAATAGCCACTTGATACAGCCAAAAAGAAATCTAGGAATTACCTGATATGCCTTTGTTTGTTTGCCAATCTGTTTTGAGGACATATAGAATTGGTTCTAACGGATCATGAAGGTATAAATTAGAGGATATAAACTTTGCTGAATGAAATATAACAAAAAGAATATTAAGCCCTCAAAATTAATCAATACTACAGGACTAGTTTATTTATTTATTAGCATACTTATTTATATGCTTACAGCAAGCCTTAGCATGTCTGCTATGCATTGTATTTCTGTGCAGTCTACATTCAGCTGAGAACACCGGCTCTCATATGTACTAGCAGGAAGACAACAACAGCAACTAAGATTGATGTCTGCCTTCACAGGGAAAGGCTGCACTTAGCTAAACCAGTAGGGTACAAGTGCTTCTTAATTTCTTCTCTAAGATAGCTAATTGTGCCCAAGACAGTAGGGTTGATTCAGCTTGTTGATTCATGAGATAGTGTTTCACCACCCAAGTAAAACAAGCTTGTCAAGAAGTTTTATTTATTTGGAACTGAAGTATTAATGGTTAGAAACCAAAGAGATGTTTGATTTGGGGGCATTTTAAGTTTAGTTACTCTTCAGCCTTCACTTATCTTCTTGGATGATAACACACAGGTCACTGTACTCCAAAGCAGGAGTCAGGACCAGTTTGGCTAATATGCTACCCTCAGTCCTTCTCTTCAGTGCCCAGCCACCTACGTGGAGATGTGAGGAGGGTCATATTGCCACTCACACACCCTCTGCTCAGCAGATAGGAAGGGAAAGCAAAGAGGGTGAAAGGCAAACCATCCTGTTTTACTATTTGCTAGCTCTAGGTTGGAGTCAGCACAGAATAAAACATGACCGCCTGAAGTCAAATGACAATTTGGTGACAGGTCTGAGTTTGGTGCCTACCCCATCATGGTTATCACACTGCAGTGGATGGCAGCCTGGCTGGGATTTGGCCATCCTCACTGGACAATCCCTGACCGATCACTGCAAGGTCATGGTGGCTCTAACAGTGGGGAAGACCAGCTGACTGCCAGGTTCTCCCTCTTAAATCCCTTTTGCTCTCTTCTCCCCACTGCCCGCCCACCCCAGCAGTGTCAGCTCCACTGGGCTGACAGTGGGGAAATAGAACGCCTCTTTCTCCAGGTCCCAAAAGCCATTAGACGCCATCCTACTAGGGAGTCATCCTATCCACCACAGAGCCCACACCACTACCCACCATTTAGCACATTTTCTTGGAAACCCTTGACTTCTGTCCTGTAAATTTCCAGGCTGCCCCCTGTCATGTGAGCTTTGACCTATTCTCCAACAGAATCCTATTTCCCCACTTTTGGTGGGTTCCCAGGATCTTTCTTCCTAACAACTCAGGCCCTAAATCCATAAAGGACTGTCACTTGCTCTACTATCATGTTTACCTCAGAACGTACATCATAGCAGGCTTGCTTCTTCCTTTTGACAAAGCCCAGAGTCAACCTTGGAATAATGTCAATTGTAACAGGCAATTATTTATATCTGACAAAGGATGAGAATCTGGCCTGGAGAAGCTGTACAAGTCAGGTATGAAAGACAAACCAATCCAAAAGAAAAAGGGACGATACTCTCCATGAAAGGAATATTGAAGAAGAGAACATTTGAATAGTCGATAAACATTTGAGAAGAAATTCGACCTCACTAGTAATCAGGGAAATGCAAATATTAATAAAACCACCATTACATTAGCAAAATCTTAAAGTTTGATCATATAAAATATTGACAAGGATTGGGGGGCAATTGGATATCTTCAGGTCCTGCTGGTAAGAATGTCAATTGTTCAGCCACTCTGGAGATGACGTGACAATGGGCATGGAAGCTAACAGTGGACATGACTTACAGCCCAACGTTCTTTTTCCGAAGTATAAATCCTAGAGACTCTCTTGCAGATGTACACAAGAAGATGTTTATAAGGATGTGCATTCAAAACGTTGTTCGTAATGGCAGAAACAAATGGAAGTGTTCTAAATATTTGTCAATAGGAAATGGAGAAATAAACCACGGTGCATACTCATACAACTGAATAGTGCCCAGCATTTGATCTGAGAGGTGCAATGTATCAACATGGGCAATTCCTGAAAACACAATGCCATATAATAACATTTATCTAGAGATTAAAAGTTAAAAAAAATACGATTATGCATACTATTTTAAATATATATCTATGTAAATCAAAGTATTAAAACATAAAAAAGGTACACATCAACTTCAATACTGTGGATACCTCTGGAGAGAGTACAAGGAAAAGGAAGCGTAAGGCCTATTACGGGGGCTTCAGCTATGTCCAAAACATTTTTTTTTTTTAGCAAAATGTTTACACATATCAAATATGGGTGGGCATGAGTGCTTTTAATTATACCTGAAATATTCCTCTTTTTTTCATTATTATTGTTGCAATAACTTCCATTTTAGTCAAGAGTGGATTTTTTAACCCCTTGATGTGATGGATAATTGGAACAACTAAATTCAGAGGTCCCTCCATCTTTCTGGATCTTGGGCCTCCTCTTTGAGGCTTTGTGTGGAGGACAGTGATGGAGCCACGGCAGCAAAATGGATGTGCTGGCCACACAGGCTACTTTGGACCCATAAACCGTCCTCAGGCTGGGGCTGTAAGTCAGTGCTCATACACCTCCAGAATGCTCTTTTTGTTTCAATCTCCTGTAAATGCTACAGAGAAAGAAACAAAGGGAGATGCCCCCCATAGCTTTAAGTCAACCCCTTAATTTTATTTGAATATAGTTTTTTGTCATTTGATTATTGCCATTTTTTTCTTTTCTTTCATTCCTTCTTTTTTTTTTTAAGCTTCCAGATTGCAGAGTAATTTTTGTATCTATGCAGATTAGACCAAGAATCTAAGGAGACCTAGCCACATAATTAAGGACAAAACAGAATCTTCCACTTTACAGCCATCTTCCCCAATTAAAAAAAAAAAAAAGACACTTTCTATTTGTGAATCATGCATTGCTAGCTTCCAGGTTTCCACTTTAGACAGATATTTTCTGTCCAAAACCTGCCACAATGAATTTGCAGCCTCTCAAGTAAACATAGGTTTGAGTCAACAAATCGTCTCCAGAATTCACTGGCATTTTTTGCTGTGAATCCAATTCTAAGAAGAAACGGTGGTCTAAGAGGAGTGATCTCATATGAAGACCATATGAGAAATTCCTCCCTCATTCAGGGCCTTCCCTAGAAAGCTTTGGTAGGAGCTCAAATTAGAATTTATTTCAGATTCAGAAAGACCTCCTGGCTGCACCTAGGTGGCTTTCCATTCCCTGCCTGACCTTGAATGCTAAATTACTTTAAGAGATACAGACACAACAATGGTGGGTTCTCAGGCAGTAGCTAGGAAACAGCAGACCCAAATTTGGATATCTGAGGAAAGTTTGATACAAGGACTGTTTAGAAAGACATCATTAGGGTAAAGCAGGCCATAGACTAGCGACCCTGGGGCCGTCGCCACCCTTAGGCTTCAACAGGCAAGAGGAAGAAGCTGTGTGGGAAAGGTAGCCATGGCAGGGAGGGGGCCAGGAAATAAGTACCCCAATTACTCTCCTCCCTCCCTCCATTCTTTTATTGATGTTCCCCATTGGCCAAACCCAACTGGAGGGTAAGAAGCTCCTTGATTTCTGGCTAGCACACAGCAGGGCTAAGAAGGAGGGTGGATATCAACACACTAGTCTATAAATGCACTTACATGTCTACATGCTTAACATTCCACTAGGCTAATGCACATTAACAATTATTCCAATGACAATATATTCTCCATTTTGGCAGGTAGGGGAGTCAAATTCCTCAGGTAATTTACATATTCCCAAATCAGTCCACTAGTGGGGTTTAACAATTAACCAGCTCAACATTATACTTTCAGTGTATAAATACAGATGATTCATTGGAGGAAAAGGCAGCACGTTTTGCGCTGACCAGGAATAAATTCAAATGAGAACAAATGCAAATGGATGTAATAATAGCTGATTCCTTACATCAAAAAGAGACCTTTCTTTGTATTTTACATCTTTTAGAGCATTGATAGTGGATCTTCCTATTGACAGAGGAAACATCTGGATCAAAGAAAAAGCGTACTATGCTCTCTTTAAAGATTAAATGAAATTTGTATTGACTAGGATACCTTAAATTTGAAAAAAATATTATTAAATGTATCATTTCTACACTAGGCATGTTACTAAGATGAATAAAGCACAATCCCTGTCCTCCAGGACAAAAACAAATGGTCCTCTCTGCAAAGCAACATCCTGGTTACTTCCCATAAAAATGGATAAAGCCAAGCCCAGCCACAGCTGCACCTAACCACTGACCTTATCACCTTTTGACCCTGTCTGAATCCTTTCCCACTTAAACCTCCTTCCTCCCGGTAAATGATACAATATGTGTAATTTGTGCTTATCAGGGTCCTGGCACATAGTACATTCTTGACAAATAGTGAAAAATAATAATAAAGACAAAGAAAGTTCATTAGGCATTCAGAATAAGAAAGTGTATACATAGTTAGGAAATTCAGAAAGCTGTTTTATTAAGAAATTTACATCTAAGATGTGCCTTAAAGGTTGAGTGGATTCCAACAAGTGAAAAAGTGAGTGGGATTGGCAAGGAATAGCATTTGTGAAGGTAGTAAATGTTGGTTATAAATGAGAAGCAGGTACATCAGTCACATTCCTGGGCTACAGATTTTACTCTTAATTAGATTAACATTGAAGAGCCATTGAAGGGAATGGATAGGGAAGTGGCAATAATAATAAGAGTAGTACTGTTTACTGAGCATATACTGTGTGGTTCATCTGGCAGTGTTCTAAGTCCTTTACGTGTGTAAATTCCTTCATCCTCACAACCATCCTGTGAAAGAGTTGATCTTAACCACTACACTGGGTTAGGTGCCGCAGGTCATTTCAAGAAGGTTACCACAGTCCATAAACTCACAGGTACACTTGCTGCAGATGGGGAGGGAGAAAGTATTTTCACAGAATTTTCAAATTTCAGGGTTAGAAATTGCTTTAAAGTTATTAGCTCATTTAGTCTTCACAATAATCCCATGAGGTAGGTCCTATTATTATATCAATTTATAGATAAGAAATAAGAAAACTGTAGCAGAGAGAGCTCAAGTAACATGCCAGGATTTATGCAACCGGCAGGAAGTAGCACTGAAGTAGTTGATTTCAGGTAGTTTAACTCCAGAGCCCTTGCTTTTTGCCACCACGACACTATCCTGCCACTTAACAAGCATCGTAAACCTATTAGCTGGCATTAACTGGGTGAAAGACTGAGGCTACGGAGATGGAAGGAAAGTGGCTTTTGTCTTCAAGAAATCCAGGGTCTCGTGGAAAAGAGAGTCACAGTTACAGACAATTACAGTAAATATGATGACAGCTACACCGGGGCACCTACCTGGGGTGGCGGGGACTCAGAACTGAGAGTTCACCGTCTGGAGGGTTCACAGGTTTCCCGTGGAAGGGCCATTAACTACGTCAGGAAGACTGTGCATGGGGCTGACGAGAGTTGGAAGAACTCACTGAGCAGGAAGGTAACATTTGCAAAGACAAACGGGCTCGAGAGAACATGGTAGGTTCCAGAAATGGGTGGTATCAGTTGTGAAGAGGAAGAACCAGCTCAGAGGAATGTTTAGAGAGTGGGATCAGCAGGTGTTGGGACTGGATTGGTTGGAGGGGTGAGGGAAGCGGGCAGGAGCAGGATGCCTCCCAGGACTGTGGTCTGGAGTAGTCGGATGGGAAGTGGGGGGAATCACCGAGAACGGGAAGGCAGGAGAGAAAGATTTAGAAGCAGGAGGTCTGCAGGGAATGCTAATGGAGCGAGCATCCGACACGTTCATTTGAGGTAGGGACAGGGCCTCCGGGTGGAGGGGAACACATTGGGCAATTGGAAACTGGGCCCGAAGGAAGGAAAACTGACATCTGTTGTAACATCCAGGGTCTGCGATAGCCGTGTGAAATAAATTACATCACCTACTCATCATGAGAGTAAAATAATTCTACACAATGAAGATAGTTTTGGGGTGACGATGTATAACATACGGTACAAAAGCCCTTGGGACTCCACAATGGCATTTTCTCAGAAACAGAACAAGAGTTTTGGGATTTGGTCTTTTGAGGAGGAATTTACATTTGGAAAAAGTGAAACAAATTACTCAGGACAAAGTATTTTGGTAAAAGAAACAATCATACCACTAAAGGGAAGAAAATAATGTTTTAAATAATGGCTTAGGGCTGGCATGGTGGCTCATGCCTGTAATCCCCCCACTTTGGGAGGCCGAGGCAGGAGGATTGCTTGAGGCCAGGAATTAGAGACCAGCCAGCCTCGGTGATGTAATGAGACCCTGTCTCAAAAAAAAAAAAAAAAATTATGGTTTGGTGCTGGCTCTAAAGACAATTGAAAAAAATGTCCAATGCAAGTTTCTGTAAAGGGCAACTGATTTCCTGCCAGGACCAAGGTGAGGCAAGAGAAGTGCCTAGAGATCTCAAGAACGTTTCCTTAAATTTTGTGCCCCGTGTGCCTCACTGGTCTCCCTGGTCCTGGCCTGGGTCCTCTAATTAAGAATCACATAAGGAGGCCACAGCCAGTGGTCCTTGGCCCCAGCAGAATACTGGAATCTTCTGGAGAACTTTTAAAAAAACCAATGCCCAGATGGGATGTTCCCCCCTCGCCCCTCCAGGTTCTGATTTCACTGGTCCAGAGTGACACTCAGGTACCAGTATTTTTTAACTTTTCCACATGATTTTAATATTCAAATAGAGTTGTGAACGGCTGACCTGGAGAAGATGATAACTACGGGCAGGATGGAAAAAAGGGCAACATCAGGTCCAGAAACAAATGCCAAATATATAGCTGGAACCAGTGAGCTGTCTTTAGTTGCTGAAGTCATTGTAATGTATTAGTAATATTAATAATAATGTCCTTATAACTGGCAATATCTACTTTGTCCACCAACATACTGATCCAGGTAAGGGCACTTTGACCACTTAAATAAAAAAGTGTGTCTATGAAAGACACAAAGCTACAAATGGTCTCTAGGAAGACATAGAGTGCTGGACTACATAAATGTCACAAAACTGAGGAATCTTCATGAAGCCTCTTGAATATGCACCCTGTCCACATTGGCCGGCATGGAGTGGAGGGTGTCAGCATGATTTAAGTATAGATAAAAGCAGGTCGAGAATGTTTATAAGCAGATTGCCAACATTCAAAAGATAATCTGGCTATTTCCACAAATCCAGCCCTTTGCTATAAACTATAAAACAAGAAAATACTATTTTGAAGTACAGTCCAAAAGCAGAGAATTCTCACCAAAAATAAAAAAGAGAAACCCACCCCCTTTACTTTCCATCTTCATGGAAATTTTTATGTTTTTTTTTTTTTTCTGCCCCTTCCTTCTCTCCTTGTCTCCTGACACCCTCTAATTAGTGCTCTCATTGCTGTCTCTGGCACTGTGCGTGCTGTAGGTGGCTGGCGTGACATCGACGCCTGCCCCTGCAGTGCTATTAGGCACCCTGTGGCGCACAAACAAAAAGCCCAGAAAGCCTGACCCAACTATTTTCCTATGAATAGAACATGCTTTCTTTATCGACATAAAAGGTGTTTATGTGCATCTATTTGTACTGAGATGAGATACACATATAGGCATAAATACAGGGGACCTTGTGTACGTGGCTTGCATGTGAGTTTCTTAGTCTAAAAAGGTTCAGGGTCTTAAATATTTTGGTGTGTCCTCAAATAGATTGGACGCTCCTAAAAGACGACTTAAAACATTTGTCCTCCACGTTAGAAAGACTTGGAGAGTGAAACTTTCTTAGAAGGAAGTTGGAATTGTGTGAAACTTCTTGATCCTGAGATTTAAGAAGTTCCCAAGGAATAGGTAACCTTCCTTTTCTTCAAGTTTCTTTAATGACATCTTCAGGTGGAACTTCCTTTGCCTTGGAGACAGAAATCACAAATACCTGTAGCTCTAGTCTCCTTCCACCTCTGGTGTGGGATGAAAAGAAGTTTTATTTTTTTTTTTCCCCACAGTCAGATATCCAATTAGTATTTATTAAGAGCTGTAACAGCACCCCATGGTGGGTGCTGAGCTGTTGAAAGATGACAATGGGGGATGGGAAAGATCAGGGCTGGAAATGGGACCACAAAGGAGGATTTGCAAGAGGGGCAGCCTCTCATTGGATTGGTGACATGTTTTGGAAAGTCCTAATACTAACACAAAGGATGACAGTAGCAGAGCACATGATGACTAGTCAGACCTGTTAAAGCCCACTCAACTCTTGGAAATTTAACGATAGCAACACTTTGCTGTAGTCCTTGCTAATGACCCTAGCCTTGGAGGAAGGTTGTCCCCTTTGCCCTGTATTGTCAGAGTGAGCTGATACCTTCCTTAAATGGTTGGTGATAAAAAGTGCTCCTTACTACTGCAGACACCAGGATGCATACATCCCAGTTTGCCTGCGACAGTCCCAGTTCACTCCTGTTGTCTTGGTATGCATGTCCCACTCTCACACGTGTCCAGGTTTGGAAGTTAAATCATATTGTTACCCTAGTAAAAACGGAGCACTCAACAAAGACTTCATGCTGTGTCCCTTCATCAGGCCTGTAATATAGGAATTGCAACTGAAAATCTGGTTAATCTGAAGCTAGGAAGATTCATCCCATTATTAATGATAATTGAGGACTTTCTATGTTTTAAACAAAATGAATTATTTATCAAAATTTTATGAGGTGTATGCTCTTTGCTGGGGCACTGTTTGATGCATGGTGGGCTCTCCAATATGATTGTTCAGGTATTCCAGTGCACAGAGAGGGTGCACAGGCGAGGAGGCAAGCACGGGCTAGGTGGTCCCCCTCCAAGCCATACACCCAGAGAAGCCTCCTTTCCTAACTCACACAGAGCACAGTGTGGCTAATGGCGGCCTCAGACGTGGTCTCTCACATTGGAAGATGCACATTTTGTTGAAGAGACAAGATGAACATATCACAACTATCATTAAACCATACCAGACAGTACATAATTAAATGCTAAATTTGGAGTGCCTGGGGCAGAGCTGGGTAGCCAATCAATAAATATTGAATAAATAAATAAATGAATGACATTAAATGTGCGGTGGAGTCAGAGAGGAGAAATCAGCAAGAGTAGAATCAGTTGTCATCATGGATGAGGTGGGAACCCTGGTGGGAAGATGAGTTGGATTGAGTAGATAGGATTTACGGGGGTGCATGGGGGTGGGAGAAGCCCTTTCTATTTCAGAAGATGACATGAGTGTAGGAGTCCACACAGTGCTAGGCTAACGTTTGAGAGGAATGAAAGACAAAACTTTCACTATCTTCCTAAAAAGTTAATGCAAGGGCTCTTTCCTCCCTGTAACCACCATATACAATTTTGCTAACAGGAAAAAAAAAAACCAACTTGATTTTCCAGTGCAACGGAAAGAAATGATGCAGTTTTTGAATCATCTTAGTGATTACTAACCAGGGCAGTCACTGGCCTCCTTGACCTCAGAATCGCTATATGTGAGTACTCTTATCAGTTGACACCCCATGAACAACCCAACAATTTACATATAGCTCTGAGTACTTTCAGGGCACTGAATTCTTTGAGGTGAGGGAAGAGAGTTTACACTAACAATTTTGTATAAACATGAGGAACCAATGCCAAGCATAGATACATTAAACCACAGAGGCCAGGGGGCAAGTGTGTGAGTGAAACTGAGGAGGGGTAAAACAATAAGAAATGGTGTGGCCTTGTGTCTTCTGGATAGCATGTGGCTCCTTTAAAGCACTTAAACTAAATTTTAAAGCCCACTTGGCTAACCAAAGGAATCATTTATGAGTTTAATTGAGCCTCTGGTTACCAATTTGTAACTCACAGACCAGTGGAATATCTACATTCTGTTGATATTTCCAAATAGCCTAGAATGCTTGAAAGTTTAATAAATAAAAGCTTTTAGAATAAAAGCTCTACAAGAGATTTTTATTCCTTGATGTGTCCCAGTTGCTGACACATAGTAGGCACCCAGTAATGTCTGCTGAGTGAATGACTAGCCCCTGTCCAAGAGACATTTCTTCTTTATCATCAGAAAAGAACTTTGGGACCATTGGGTTAGCTGTCTGGATAAATAAGAGAAAGATAGTTCTGTTTTCCTCATGCTTAAAATTTAGCTGTGATTCTATTGGCTGAGAACCTTTGAAACTTTGATTATTAAACACATCCCAGTTCTCTATTTCACTGAGGAGAAATTGCCCAGGACCTGTAACTTTTGAGTCTCCCTTTGAACTGTATTCATAGAAAATGTACTCAGAACAGCTCAGACCATACAGGGAGTCGTAAAGAGCCTTTAGAACCAGGCAGACTGAAAATTCATGCTTTTACCACCCAAAGGTGCTAAGATTATACATTCTAAAAGCCAAAGCTTGCTAAGCTTTTAAAAAATAAATGTTGTCTACACTGGATTATTGGGGTTCAAAGGGCACACTGGGCAATGCTATCTATTCTCAGATGCTTTGACATCACAGTAAGAACAGAGGACAGCCACCATGCCCTAGGCCTAAAAATCATATTGCTTCTAACAAGGTGAGTGACAGAGAGAAAGGATGGACTTGAAGGTTCTAGTCCTACTTCCACTAAAAACTAATGGGACCCCTGACAACCAGGGTTATCTTAAAAATGATAAAGACCATGCTCTGAAATTGGTCTTTGGAATATAACTTATAAGAATAAATAAACTTGCAAATTACTCTACCTTAGATGTAAAAAATAATGAGTCTAACAACTGAAATCAGCACAGTTACATAGTTAGGTTAATGAATTGAACAAGTATATATACAAATATAGATTGATATATAGACAGATATGAGGATTGGTCTATCTATATCTATCTACCCAGGCATTTACTGTGTATGCTGTCAACATCACAAAAGGAATCTACAATACTGCTAAAGATAGACTGTCTGCTCACCTGTCAAAACTGCACTCCACTCTTTTGTGTTTTAACAATGCACTTTCTGTCATTTTCAGTGTTATTCCTTGGCTATCCGAGAGTTTTTTAGTCTATCACAACTTTCCTTTGTGCACCTCACCTCACCAAAAGAAAGAAAACCAAAGTAAAGAAAGTGAGAACACTTTAATAGACTGTTCATATAATATGTAGCTTAAAAACATTCTCCTAAAGCTAAAGAAACACTCTTGATTTGGGTTAGATAACTTCAAAATCAAAGTAATAAATTCTGAATAAACATGTGTTTAATTCAAGCTAATACCTAGCACGGGGCCTGAAACACAATGGCAACTCAGTGGTAGCCATCATCACTATTATTTTAGGAAACTAAAGCATAGCATATGGTTTTGCTTTTTTTCAGGACTGGGTAAATATACTTCATTATCTAGTGAAGTATATTTCTCCCTCTCCCTCTCCCAAATCTAGCTGGGCATGAAAATGAGCTAATGAATATGTTTAAAATATGGATTCCCAGGCTCCCCTAAGTCAGATTCTCTGGAGATCTAAAATCCCTAAACCTACCTTAAACAAAACAAACAAAAAACCTCCTCAGGATATTCTGATGCAACGGGTTCATGGACCTGCACACAGGAACATTCCACTGTCTTAGGAGATTTTTCATTAAGGACTTGAAATTTCAAGAATCTCTTATATTTTATCAAAAAGAAAAAATACATGATTATATAATATATATGTATATATATGAAAAAAGTATATGCATATGCATATATATGTCTACATATAGCCACACTATTAATTTCTAATGACTGTTTCTCAAGGAGTAAGACTTTTTTCTTACAAGCACTTTAAAATTATCATCCTGAACTAAATGAATGGCAAAAGTCAATAAAACTCTCAAAAAACTTAGCAGGGAATCATGCAGACACTTGGGATTTTAATCTCAATACGTGTGTTCATTGACTTGTGTAATATGAAAAATATTGTGTATAACTTATTTTTGAAAAACTGATCTGAAAACTTACCATTGTGCTAAAAAAAGAAAGATTTAGAAAATATTATCAAAAAAGTGGGAAACTTTCTGAAATTTTCGAGGATGGATCCCTGGCGTTAAGATGGAAGTGGTCATCTCCCTCCCCTGTGTTCAGCCTTCCCCACTGTGAATGTGTCCTCAGTGCTTGATTGTGTACAAATGTTTAGACCATTTTATTAAAGGGCTGGAGGGGAGGTCTGGGTACAAAGGAAAACAAGGGAAACCCCTTTCTGTGACGGGGAGGTCACTTAAGTCAGTGGGAATTTAATTGACTTTTGATTAGGGGTGGGGGCATTTGCTGCATCCTAGGGAGAGACATAGTTAATGGTGCTGCAGTCAGATCTGCACCTTCTTAGATGTGAGTAACTTGGAGAGAAAATACTTTGCTTTCATTTTTTTTTTTTTTAATTCACCATCTACAGGGATATTCTAACAGGAAAACCTACACTTCAAAATTTCAGAGAGTATGGGGCTGAGGGAATGTTGTAGAGAACAATTCTATGTTATGTGAGCAAGGATAAAAACAGTGGCATTTTCTCTCTCTCCCTCCCACACACACACGCCCCACCATAGAAAAAGATAAACCATCTGGGCTAAGGCAATGATAATTGTCAGAATTCATGGGTTTTATCTACCACTGACCTACCACGTTAGGATGATTCTAATAACTTTATTATAAGTAACAAATGGGCAGACACTTTCGTGTGCCTTAGGGAGGGATGTGATTGTCAGTTAACAGTCCACACAGGAAGACAATCGAGCACAACTTTGCAGGCATGGACTGTGATATACTAGCAAATGGGTAGAGAAAACGATATCTCTGAGAGAAGCCCTGAAGAAAGTAATACAAAATTGGCCAAAAACCGTTTTCCAAGTAAGTGCCTAGCCAGCAGGTGCCCATTATATAGGTGCCACACCAAAATTATTTACTAAATGAATAAACAACTGATTTGAGCTATGGCAAATGCATTGGGGGGAAAAAACTGGAAGAAAGTGCCCAGGTGTTAACAATGTTTTTCTGTCTTTTACTTTTCTGTACTCTTGGTACAAATTTTCTACAATAAATATGTATTATTTTATAATTTGAAAAAACAGACAAATACAAAATAAACAGAATTTCTTTGTTTTCTTATTCTTCAGTTTTCCTATTGCTGGCCATTATTTTCTTTTTTTTTTTTTTTTTTTGAGATGGAGTCTCGTTCTGTCACCTGGGCTAGAGTGCCGGGGAGTCAGCCTAGCTCACAGCAACCTCAAACTCTTGGGCTCGAGTGACTCTCCTGCCTCAGCCTCCCAAGTAGCTGGGATTACAGGCATGCGCCACCACACCCCGCTAATGTTTCTATTTTTAGTAGAGACGGGCTCTCGCTTTTGCTCAGACTGATCTTGAACTCCTGACCTCAGTTGATCCTCCCACCTCGGCCTCCCCGAGTGCTAAGATTACAGGCGTGAGCCACCACACCTGGCCATGGAAATTACTTTCTTATTTCACTCCACGAAGGAATGTTCTTTCCCAATATTAAAAATATAACTAAGAAAAAATGGCTACCCTTTTGCTTGGAGAGTTTAAGGTCAACTAAGCAAGTGAAGATAGAGCTTAACAGAAAAGTACAATTGGGCTTAATAACCACCTAATAGGAACAAAAAAACAACCTAGGAAAATCTGTCCATGGAGAAGATGACAATACTCCCTTAGGTTAGTGATGCTCTCTGTCCGTTATCATTATCATCATGGGCTGATGAAAACTTTGCAGGCTAAGATTTCCCATGCATTAGTGTATTTCCATTCATTGCAACACTCACTCATCGTCACACATCCTTAGGAATCACCATGTTTTTGTACGAGGCTGGTTGAGGTTCAGGCCAAACTTGTGGCAAGTCAGAGACCTCTTGAAGTTCTTTTAAAGGACTTTGCAAATACTACAGACTCTTACTTCAACTGCAAACAGTGAGAAAGAATCTCATTGATTACAAAACCCAAGGAATTGCACAGCAAAGCTCCTCAGCGGCTGACACGCCCATGGGGAAGGCAGATATAGCCCCTTGGCAGGGTCTGGAGATGAAGACCTTAACTGCAGGTGCTAGTGGTGAAGAATTTGTCATTGGTATAATATGCTCTATTTCACATTTGTATGGAAATCACAAAATCCTTTCACAATCAATATTATTCACTTTGATCTTTTTAGCTTTAAGTATGGTGGCTACATCTTCCCCCCTTCTACAGATGGGTGTATGGAGGCTCGCTCCCAGGGGGTGGAGTGACTTCCCCACCTTTGCACTGCTCGCAGATAGGCAACAGAGGCAGAGCTGGAGCTGGGTTCAATTTCCTTTCAATATACCAGACTGCCTTTATATGCCCTGCAGGAATTTAAAGAGCTAAAATGCTCCTGCCTGTGGCGCTGAGATACTCCAAAAGTTATTGGTACGAGGTGAACAGTCCCCAGCAACTGATCCCACTTGATGTGTACGCGGGCAAGTAATTTTCTGTTAGACATCATCATCATTAGCTTTCAACAATTATAATTCTTGTCCTTTTAGCCCAGAAAAGCCGATGGAGAAGCTGTTCAGTTAGTTCTGATCCAAATTTCACAGATCCAGGAGGTTTGCTGTTTCCATCTAAGGTTCAGTAAAGCATACAAATGATTGGCGGTGGAGGGGCACTGAATCGCTGACCCTTTTGAGGTTTGCCTACCACCACTGGTTGTTCAGTTCAAACTGTCATCTGGCGGCTGCAGCTTTCAAGCCATTACCCGTGGCCACTTAGTGACAGTATTAGGAAAGTTAAGTTGGGATTGTTCCCAACTCCTAATTTACCTCTCAATAAAAATGGAAAGTTAAAAAACCTGGCTTGGCTGCAGTCTCTAAGTGTTTTTGAGAGATACAGCTGGGGCAGGTGAGTGTAAAGGAAGCCATCTGACCAAGAACTCGGATTAGCTGGAGACAGCCCCAGGAACTGTTTTCAGGGGCAAAGGAGCGAACAGTTTTAAGAGGGTGAAGTCACACAAATTGTCCTTATCCAGAGGGGTGCTTCTCTTTGGTGGATTGTTCAGAATTAATGGCTGTGGTTTCTGCCCACTTCAAGGGTATTTTATGCACTCTCCTTTAATAGTTTATCTTAAATCCTGAGCCATCGATGTAGAAATTTAGGAATCTATTTTGCAATGCCAGGAAATTCTTATTTCCATATGTGGCTACTTAGGACACTTTAACAAAAAGAAGGCCAACTTTATCTTAATTTTTGATCTTGTAGGTTGCTTGTTTTAAATTATTTCTAATTCAAAGAACATTATAAAAGATATAATAAAAAGGAGGGGGGGAAGGAAGTAGAGAAAGCCACCTACAAGGCTACCGCCCTAACTTTCACTTTTCCTCTGTGACATTTATTTCAGGGGATTTTTAAAAAGAAGGTTTCCATTAAAGATGCTGAATTTTTCATGTGACCAGGCTTCAGCACTACACCAGTGATGAAGTGGCTGGCTTTTGGAGGGTGACTGTTGTTTTAAACATGAGTGAATACCAGAAGGATCCCAGAGATCCTCAGCTGACAAATGTTTAGCTGCTTCTCCACCCTATAGTACTGTACATTCCCCCACCTCCTGTGGCTCCATTCCAAGAATTCTTGACATTGAAAATTAGCTCAGCTCCTTACAATTTAGGCAAACTTAGCTTAAACAAATGGTTCAGTTACCATCTGGGAAAGGCCTGGCAGAGAGTTAGAAAACCCTCTAAAATGTTTAGTCTGTTTTACTCTGAATTTTGCTAATATTTTGCTTTATGTGTCGCTTTCCAGTGAGCAGCTATTATTGGGTCTTCATCTTTTTCCTGGCCCACTTTCACCTGTTCAGCTTGAATTTCTGTACTACTTTCTTCTCTCTACAGCATCTCCCTTCTCTTGATCTATTTCTGTTTGCCCTTTCTGGTTAGCTTGTAGTGTGGTGTGCGGCACATCTTCATAGGTTTGCCAAGGAAGCTTCCTGTAGAAGGGGTTGCTTACCTGTTTTTGTCCATCCTGTGCAGCAGAATCTTTTTAAAAAAAATAACTCTAATTTCATAGCAGATTAAAGGCAGCAAAATCTTAATATGTAGGTAGAGGAGGTACAAAGTGATGATTTAGAATGAGAAACTAAATCACAACCAATAAATTTTAAAAAGCTGACAAATATCACAAACATAACAAAATGCAGAGACATGGCATTATATATATATATACACACACACAATTTATAATTATTATTAATATATTACTCTCCATACAATAATTGGCTGACCAGCCTACCATTCTTTTTTTCCTATATTTGGTTGCACACTTTTTGCATGATAATGATTTTTGTAATACCAAATAAAAACCACCCAATATCCTTAAAGTCATGTAAATCTTTAGGATTGATGTTAAATTTAGGAAACCCTCTATTAAATTTTTTTTTTTTTTTTTTTTTTTGCCAAATGTGAGCTTAAAGATTTTAGGAAGTGACTAATTTTAAGTACTATGAACTGAAGATACTTATGAATCAGTTTGTGCTAGATGTCATTGTTGTGGTGGCCCATTACAACTTTAAAAACATTTTTTATTTTCTGACAAGATAGAACTGCTTGGACCCAACATTAATGAGAACTAAAGCCTCCACTTAAATATTGCATTTCTGATGATTGCACACAAATTGTATACAGACTATCTTCTGACTTTGTACATTTCAAACCTTATTTCTCCCTCATTACATGCATACTGGTTTGGGGCACATCTGGGTCACAATGCCAGGTGAAGAAAAACAGTGCACCATAAAAGCCCTCCACACCAGGGAAAGCCAAGGCACTTGAAAAGGCTTCACTGAGCTCATTCTGGAGGGCTTACTCTGGGTGCCTTGTGTTTAGGGGACACGATTACTAGTGGTTGGCCGATAGTGATGAATCCAGAGGGTGGGTAACTGGGGCCCTTGGGGACTGGGCCATTGGCTGCTACCTGGGGCTGGCAAGCAAGCCTAGCCGGGACAAGGGTTGCATGAATATTTTCAGTGACTCAGACCAGCGAGAGGACACAGGAGAGGAAGAGTCATTGTAGGATCATGTTGAGTCCTATATGGGAGGTAGCCAGGAATGGCTGATGTGACCTCAACTGGAAGACTGCTATATTCCTGGGGCCTGAGGAAGGAAGGGAAGGAATTCATAGCACCCCAAACTCTTTCCCCTAAAAGAGCACATTGCCCTGTGAAAGGAACTACTGTTGGAGATTGTCATGGTTGGTCAGATTTCAAAGAACCTGCATGACAAAAAAATCATCAAACACATACCAAATCCAGAGAGTATGACATTGGATCACCACTCCAGTGCCAGAACTTTCCAGCTTTCTTACTTGTCCCCCACCTTGGGCTGCCTTCTGGAAAAGTCAGAAACCTGGGAAAGCAAGAAGGAAAAGCAAGAGGATAGGAGCTAAAGACGGAAGGGGAGTAGAATCAGCCAGGCCCCCTTTCCTGTCCAAAGCCCTCACCCACCACTAAGACTCAAGATCAAAGAGGGGAAGATGCCTGCACTTAACGTCAACCTTGAAATGTTGACTATTACTTGAACTTGCCTTTGAATTACCACACTGACACTGTTTCGTAATTAGAAGTGATTATTTTAGGGCTTTTTTATTACCTAAATGTGACCAAAAAGTCTTATTAGAGAGAAGAGACTTAAAAGGATAGAGGATGACAAAATATTTTTAGATACTGATGAGTGTTACAAACAGTAATAATAAAAGCAAAGTGAGGTGCTGGAAATTGATGGGGAGGGAGTGCTCTTCTTGGGTAGTGAGGTCAGAGAAGATTCTGGGGAAATGACATTTGAGTAGAGACCTGAATCAGACCAGAGAGCAGGCCCTGCCAAGATCTGGGGGGCAGTGAGGGTTCTGGGTGGAGGAAACACCCCTTGGAAAGACCCTAACCTGAAAACGAGAGAGTAAAGATCATAGCGGGCAGCAAGAAATGGTAGAAGATGAGGAGGGAGAAGCACCCAGGGTCATGGCCACCAGAGCCTTGAGGGCCACAGAGAAGGCTTCGCATTTTAATCTAAGCCATTGGAATGTTTGAGGGACATTTAAAAAGGCCTACTCGGGCTGCTATGCCGAGAACAGACTCTAGGGGGCGCGCGGGGCAGTGCAGGGGCCGCCGGGTTACACCTCAAGTACGTTATCTGTGTCCAGCCCCATCAGAAATCTGCGGAACTTGTACTTCATCCTATCAGGGGTCAGATTGACAGATCAATCGCCCACAGTTCCCTTATCCACTTATACAAACTGTACGGAGCGTGACAAAGCTTGTGGAGTGCAGACAGTCCCGGGGCGGAGCCGGTTGCTCAGTCAAGCACCAGCGGAGCGACTCTGGGCAAGCGCCTTCGCCTCAGAAAGTCTCAGTTTCCCGGTGCGGAAATGGACAGACTGACGCCACCAAATGTGGGGAGGAACAAATGAGACATTGCATGTAAGTGAGGGTTTATTGCAGACGTTTGGTAATGATAGGATCAGAAACGAAGCCATATCAGTGGTGAAAACGACCACTAGTTCTGTCCTAAGAAGGTAAAATTACTTCTGTAATTTTCTAGTTACCAGGCAAAACATCTTTTGGTTTCTCAGACTGGCAGCTCTCCAGGAAATTGATTTAATCCGACCGATTATCTTATTTAGCGTTTTTCAAAGTAGGGACTGCAATTGTCACACCAGAGGCGCGTGTCAAAGCTGCGGATTCCTGGGCCCTGCCCCATTAGTTTCTCATCAGACACTCTAGGGTGGGGGCGGGATCTGCATTGAAAGCTCCCCCACAGGATCGTGCTGCTTTTGAGAATTATCCACCTGCCGGGTCCTGGTAGGGCCAGGGAGAAGTGGCCCTGGGATCCTACCGGACTCAGAAGAGTTTGATCCAGGTCTACCCCTGCAGGAGATTCGGCTATTGGCTGCCGGGAACAATTTTTTTTTTTCTCTTGGGGAACAACATTTCAGCCGTTTGGGAAATGCGGTTATTTAAGGCTCAATTTCGTAACCTGCGGTCCCCAATCCCCACAAGCCAAGTCGGCTCAGGCTCCCACTCTCCCGACCACAGCGACACCTGCCGGGGCCGCGGTCTGGGCGCCGCAGGGCTCCCCTGGGAGAGGGAGGGCAGCCCCCCGCCGCCAGTGACCCGCCAGTGACCCGGGAGCCACCCCGCAGGACGCTGTGGGAATCGGGGACTGGTGCGGGGGGACTGGATGTCTTTTAGGAAATCAGAGGGCCAGCGCCCCCCAGCGCAGGCTGGGCGATTCGGTCAGAGCCACATGAGCCCCGCAGAAAGGGACGGATGTGACCCTATTGTCCTTCAGTCAGCTAGATACTCCCTGCCATTCCTGCCTCCCGCCCCGTTTGTACGCGCCTCTGTGCCCCACGCCCCAAACGGCGACTCTGCAGGAAAAAACAAAAATCTAGCGAGAGAGGGAAATTTGCCAGGGAGCAGCTGCAGGGAGGCCGCTAAGGAAGGAACGAAGGGAAAGAGAAAGGGAAAGAGATACAGAGAGCTTTCTCGGAGACGTTTAACCCAGCAGAAAGCGGAGTGGGGGGGTGCAGACAGCGAGTTGGTGGATGGGGAGGACCCTAACCAGCCGCCCTTCCCTCACCCCTGTCCACACACATACACCTTAACGCAGGGCGCGGGGTGGGGACGAGGGGGGCGCAGAACTTGATTTCCAGCCCTTTGACTTTGCCTCTGGGCATTCTGGGAATTCTGAGAGAAATACAGTAGGTCTTACTCTCATGTTATATATTTTCACTTTCTGCTCTTTGATTGTCAGCTCAATGAGATAAGGGACCTTGTGTTTTAATCCCTGCTTTGCCCCAGTACCTGGCCTGTGGTAGCTGCCGGATACCCATTTGTTCAAACATTAAATCTAAAACACACTTTGGAGCTTGTTATAAGATCTCCACCTGCAGTGACTCACCTATTCCCCACAAGCCTAAGAAGTAAGGTTTTCAGGTAAGGAAAGCAAGGCACCCCATAAATAATGTGCATGCCACACTCCCAGCAAGTGCTGAAGCTGGGGTCAGAGTCAGGCATCCTGGCTCCAAAGCTCTCACAGCCAGTTAGGATACATTGACACTTGTGAATGAATAAATGAGTTACGGAATTACTGAGTGAGTGAATGATTGTGCTCAAGTTTTGGTGAGTTCTCTGGGAAAAGATAGAGGCTTTTAGGCTGGTAAAGGTCTTAGTAATGAGGTGGACCCCTTCTGATTGAGTGTTGGGAAAGAACTAGTGCCCTGGAGCCTCGTGTGCAGTAACCAGCCTCCAGCAGCTTCTTACCATGTGTGGGACAGTGGTTCTTAAATTTGTCTGTATGTTACAGTCACCTAGAAGAGATTTTTTAAAAAACCCAGTGGCTCAGGCCACCTCCCAGACCACCTGAATTAGAAACTGAACATTAGTTCAGTTTCAAACTTCCAGAAGTTTCCCAGGTGGTTCTAATGTGCAGTTGAAGCTGAGGACCTTGGGGGCATCTTTGAGGAAGCAGGAACCACATTCTTTCTCCAAGTGTGGCCACTGATCATCTGACTCAGAATCACCAGGTTTGCTTGTTTACAATGCAGATTTCCGGGTCCCATTCAGATTTATCAAATCAAAACCTCCTGGAATGGGCCGCAGGATCTGCTCAAACAAATGAAAGAAAACAGAAGTTCCCCGGTGTTTTTCGTGCACACTAAAGTCTGAGAAATGCCAGGGAAGTCGTTTTGAAACTGTGGTGTAGGACCAGCAGCAGTAGCAGCATTACTTGGAACTTGTTAGAAATACAAATGCTCTGGCCCCACCCAGGCCTACTGTGCCAGAAACTCGTGGAGTGGGGTCCACCAATCTAACAAGTGCTGCAGGTGGTCTTGAGGTCAAAGATTGAAAACCAGTAATGAGCCTCTGGAATCACATACCCTGGGTTCAAATGCTAGCCGGGTCGCTCACTAGCCCTGTGACTGTAGGCAGGATATTTAACTTCTCTATGTTTTAATGTCTTCATTTGTTAGAGGGGATGTTCCTTGGGTGAACGAAATTCACATGTTGAAGTCCTAACTCCTAGTTCTGCAAAATGTGACCTTTTGTGGAAATAAGGTCATTGCAAATGCAATTAGTTAAGATGAGGTCATACTGGAATAGGGTGAGTCCCCACTCCAATGACCAGTGTCCTTATAACAAAGGGATGATTGGAGAGAGACACATACACAGCGATAAGACCATCTGAAGATTGGAGTTATGCTACCACAAGCCAGGGAGCTCCCAGAAGCCAGGAGAGAGGCCTGGGACAGTCCTTTCCTAGTGCCTTCAGAGGGAGCACAGCCCTGCCCAACCTTCATCTCAGACTTCCAGCCTCCAGAACTGACGGACAATACATTTCTGTTGTTTAAGCCCCCCAAGCTGTGGTATTCTAGCATGGCAGTCCCAGCAAACTAACTCAGGGGGCATGTGGGAGGATTATGTGAGGTACTATATCTATTTAAAAAGCACACAGCGCAATGCTTGCTACTAGAGATTTCTCATTAAATGTTAGATTTTGTTACTATTAAGAAAAGAAGCGATTCTGTACACTGCCTCCTTAAGCAAGGATTAAACCCAAGAAGTAGGAAAAGGACCACAGCAGGACACTGCACCGGGTGGACTGAGATGGGGGTGGGCGGTGGTGGTGGCGGCGGCGCACGCCAGGCCTGCTTGGCCCTGGCTGAGGCTAAGGAACAGTGGACAGATGGTCATCATTTCTGGTCACCCCTGATCTGGACAAGAACCAAATGAGGGATCCAGAGGCAATGGTGTGTTCAGCACTGATGCAGCTTTCCTCGTCTCTAAAGCCCCCTGTGGAGGCCTCAGTTGCTTCCATGAGCTGTCCCAGTCCTTCCCGGCCATAAGCATTCCTGTCACAGGGACCAGAGTGCATTACCATCGCCCTCATCTACTCAGACCCTCCAAAATTGCCTTTGCGTGTGTGTTTAAGGTTCATTAAATCACCTGAAATGGAAATAAATGAAGCAGAATAGAAGTTCCCTTTCCTCAAGCCTCCCGGCGTAGTTATCTGGCTGCTGGTTAGTGCCACCTTGGAACAGAACCCAACCCCTGCAAGCAAGTGACTTCTTTCACCTCTATTTGTCCTCTGGAGAGAGGGAAGGGGCCAGATTATCCCTCAGGGATCCACTGTTTCTTCCCAACCCTGGCACACGCCATGCTGGCTCTGGGGGGATGTGGAGCCTGTTTTGTAGGGTGCCCCAAAGTGCCTGGCAAACCAAGTTGATCGGGGAGTGGGGAATTACACAGTCTCTGAGGCTCTTTTCGGTTTTAAAGACTTCACTGCTTCTTTCAATTCACTGAGGAGGTGGAGGTCATCTGTGGGTCAGTTTTGCTCAGTGCCAAATAGAGTCATCCCAGCAGGCTGGGCTGATGCCTGCTGCTACCCCAGGACCTGTGCAGTTTCATGGCAAACTGGGGGAGTTAACTGGGCTCTACTCACAACGCAGCACCACAAGCGTGACCCTCGGGCCAGCTGTTAGCTGACCTCAGTCATTACAGTGTGAGGCCTCCTGCTCCCGCAGGAAGCTGGCTCTCCAACCAGCTGCAGAATTTGGATTAAAACTTCCTACCCCACCCAGTTCTCAAGTACCTTCCTTTCCTTTCTCCCAAGGCAGTAAAGGAAATAAGGGGCATCAGTCTTGGAGTAGCAAGACTGCAGTGTGACCTTGTGCAATTAGGTAACCTCTCTGAAATTCAGGGTTTGGGTTTTTCTTCTTTAAAATGGATTTAATAACACTTGGCTTTCCCCATGAGGTTGTGAAAATCCAAGGAGATTGTGTACATGAAGTGGTTTGTAACCAGTAGAGAGTAATATACATGGAAGCGCAATGTGGTAGGGAAATTGATTATGGTATTGTCGAGCTATCCTGCAGGGTTCATTGACCTTGGGCGATGGCTTTGTTATGCCTTTCAAGAATGCAGATGAAGTTCAACAGGAAAAGTAGTAGATTGAATAAGAGTAAAATGAAGTGAACGAACACACAATGGAAAGGGACTTATAATCCCTTATTTCATTTAATCCCCTCAAATCAAATGAGAGAGAAGCGATTAACCAAATCTCAAACCAGGGGTTTCCAAACTTTCTCAGTTCATGGTGCTCTCAGCGTGTAGGCCAAAACAAAAACCTAACAGTTCCGTTTATTATGTAGCCAGATTCAGACAAAGTAATATGTATTGATACCCTAACAACTTAGCCCCCTTTTGGGCCCTGCTCAGCTTCTCAGATTTTAAAATCAGATAGGACACCGCCACCCTATTTCTTGTTCCACATTGATTTTCACACAGTACTTCTCATACGGCATATGGCATCATCACAAGGAATGCAGTAATGTAATGTCGAAACTGAACCTTCTGAAGCTGTTCACTGTGTTGAACAGAGATTTTCTCCTGAAAATTTAAAATATACCAGAGTGCCCCTGGAGCCTCCGTGCACAGTTTGGAAACTAGGTAACAAACTAATGCTCAGAGGTGGGAAGTAACTTCAGGTCAGAGCTTTTCAAATGTGGATTCTAATTCAGCAGGTCTGGGGCAGAGCCCAAGACGCCGTGTTTCTAATAAGCTCCCAGGTGTGGAGGATGCTGCTGTTCGTGGACTAGCGAGGCTTCACCTGTAGTCAGGAGAGCGGGGGCAGCGTAACGACCCACACCTCCAAAGCTCTTTTCCACAGTGATACTACTTCCTGTGTAATTAAAACTGCAGGAAATTTTTAAAAATTCTATTAGACTTTCAGATTCCCGTTTAGGGTGTAAAGAAGCTTGGAAGTTGTCTCTCCCGTCCACACAGTAAGAAAAAAAGCTGACCAAACTGCAAATCAACAACTCTTTTTAGGTCCACCAGAGAACTGAGGTCATAGGACAATTCGCTGCCCCCAGATTGGAGAGACAGACAGGTTGGCACAGAGAATCACGACTTACCCGGGGAGAAGCGCAGGAGCGGACGTCTAGGGCAGGAAAACCTAACGTGGAGCTGACGGATCCAGACAAGGACGAGTTCGAGAGCGAAGACTCTGGGGCCCAGAGGCTGGTGCTTCCTCCCACATCCCTGCCAGGTTCCCGCAATGAAGATTAGAGAGAAATCCCCTCCCATTTCTTAAATACACCCAGAACCTTCGGTTCTTCTTAACAAGGCCCTTCAGGAGAAACTATTTTACCAGATTCTAACCAACCTGGGCGGAGGGAAGTACCCCACTCCAACTCTCTCTAGCCATCTGTCTCACCTGCGGAGGGAAAAACGCGAAACAGAACACAACTGAGAAGCACCTGGGAAGGTCACAGCCCAGAGACACAGGCTCACTGAAGGACCCAATCACGGGCTTGAAGAATGCCTCCCTGCCCCCCCACCTTCCCATAGGGATGGGGCCCCTCAGAACAGGGGGATGCAAGGGAGAGAACTGCACATCCCAGATGATTTTAAGAAGACTCTAGGGAAATCCAAAGGAGAAAAGGAGGGGTGGGAGGAGCAGAGCAGCCCTAGCCGCTCTTGGCCCCACAGGCCCAGATCATGGGACCTTGGACCCTTCCTGCCCTGAACAGGGTGATACGGGGTGTGCAGTGGAGTTTTAAAAATACTTAATGTGATGGATATCCCAATTACAATGATCTTTACAAATTATATGAAAGTATTAAATTGTCACATATGTCTCAAAAATATGTACATCTATTATGTATCATTAAAAAAATTTTAAAAAACAGGATGGAATTTTTGTAACCAAAATTAGACTGTTACAAAGTAGGAACCAGCTGGAACTGTGGAGGGAGCTGGCCTGAGGCTCTAACAGAGCCCAGTGGGAGGAGTTCTGGAAATAAATTTCTTATTATTTCTTGTTATTTCTCTCTTACCATTTGAGATGCCTCAGTGAAACAGGGTACCTTAAAATGTGACTCTGCTACTAGCCAAATAATGTGTATGTTGTTTGTTATTATCCATTAAATTATTATTTCTGGTGGGAATTAAGAGGGTCGGATCACTATGTGACCACACCGAGTGTGACATGGAACAACAGGCATCCCTAAGGTGTACTCATTGAACCGAAGCAGGACCTGGGGTAAAGGGACAAGCGTGAGAATGCAGCCCCTGGAACTAGCAAGGATCTCGGAGAGGGCTTGGTCTTTCTCCCCCCACCTGTGCAGTGGGGCAGGGTGACCCTGGCTACTCTTGGGCCACATAAAGATTACTTTCTTCACAAGTGGGAGGTGAGCGGGAGGGAGTCATTTCATTGGTTTCTGAAACTGCAGAGCCCAGAGCAGCCAGGATGAGAAGCGTGAATGCCCCAAGTGGTCGCTGGGACGGTGGTAACTGGGGCCACTCCTGCTCCCAGCCCGCCGGTCCCAGGCCCACACATTCTACCCAAGGCGGATGCAGCACCACGTACAGGCCTTTGCTTAGCGTGTGCACGGGGTCCCGGAGGAAGGCCCCCCATCTGCACTTGGCGTTACCTCTGAGCTGGAATGTCAGCAGAGGCTCCACAGCCATTCCAAGGCGTTGTCAGGTGGCAGCTGTGGCGTGTGTGCTTTGTGCTATGACACGAGGCTCCTCTGACAACGTGGCCACCTTCTTTGTTGCAGAGTGGTCTGGTAACGGTGCTGGCTGAGGCCCTGCGGAAGGGAAAGGCAGATGCATATCTGGAATGTATGTGTTCTGTCAGAATGAACCTCTGACTCAACGGGGCCTTTAGGGTTTAATGTCTCCTCACGGGGTGGTGCCATACTGGGACTCTGCATGGCCTCTGTTGCTGGCACGTTGGGTGTGTGGCAGTGGCACCCATCATCCGTGGCAGGTGGGAGGGTGTGCTGTGGGCCACGTGTGGCCTCCATGCACTACAACAGCTCCTCCATTTTTGCATCTGTTACATCTGCCCTGCGACGCCAGAGGCCAGCTGACATCAATTGGCTGTCATTTTCTCTCCCCTGTTATTTAGTGCTTCTGCTCTAGCAGCTTCTCCCCTGTGGATGTAACATGTCGTATAAAGATATCCACGCACTGTGCCGAGTCCCCTATGTCCATCTATATCCTTCTACACCCTTCTTTGTCCCCATCATTCCAGCCTTTCTCCTTCTAGGCCCCTGGCCGGCCAGCCAGTTGGTTATCACGGGCCAGGAATGTAATGATTTTCTTACTCTGGGCCTCTCTTCCCCCTACGTAGAGGAAACCCAAGCATACGTCTTGCAGTGCTTCCCGTTGGAAGGGTTGTCCATCACCACTGTCCTTCATGGCCACCTGTGAATGGGGCTGTCATGCAGTTGCTGTCCATTTTCAACTTGCTGTCCCGTGCCAACCTGACCCATTTGTGGAAACTGTTTGGACTTTTCCTCTCCTGCCAGCTGGTCAGAGGGAGAGAAACTGGTGTGAAGCAGAGGATGACATGAGAGCTGGCCTACCTGCTCCCTTGGCTGGCTTGGGCACGCTAGGCTGCTCATGTGCAATCCCAGGTGGATCACCTTCCAACTCACGGTGGATTCCTGCCAGCCCCACTGTATGCTACATTTGGTGAGCTTGACAGGTGCTCCATCTCAACCAAGAGCACCAGAAGCTCTGTCACCCAGGCTGGAGTGCAGTGGCACAATCATAGCTCACTGCAGCCTTCAACTCCTGGACTCAAGCAATCCTCCTGCCTCAGCCTCCCGAGCAGCTGAGACTATAGGTGTGAGTCACTGCATGTGGTTTCAGGAGCTGTTTATTAAAGAGCATATAGTTCTCTGCTGAAAATGGCGTGGCCTTACTCCAGAACCATAGGGATCCACATTGTGTGGCTCTCCCATTGGAGCTTACCATAAATTCCACTTGGTGTCTGTTCCCACCATAGAAACCACAGGTTCTGCTGGGTGCTGTCGTCCCCACAGTAGAGCTGTTTGCACTGCAGCCAGCACCTACTGTGGAGAGCTTTCCTGCTTTGAACCCCCCTGAAGCTGGCAGCTGTTTGTGTTCCCCAGTACATAGTTTGAAGCAGTATCCGCAGTAATGGAATCTGTTTTCTCCAGAACAGATCCAACCAGGGCTCTTTCTGAGTGATGGGAGGCTCAAATGCAATAATTTGTTCTTTATTATGAAGAGCAAGTCATAGAAGTTCCAGACCAATGGGCCCTTAGTATTTTTCTGATGTCGTGGACCTGAGTGTTCCTAGGATGTATCTCTCTCCCACAGCAGTATCAATGACTCACCAAGGCCTCCTGAGTACTAGCTACTTCCTGCTCATCTGTTCAGAGTAGCATGAGGTCTTTGATGTAGTGGATCCGTGTGATGCTCTGATGCCCCATGGGATGTCTGACCAGAACAGACCTCTTTGAACTATATTATGACAGAGAGTTAAAATAGCTCTGGGTCAAAACTGTAAATATATACTGTTGTCTATTCAAAGTCAGTGCAATCTCTTCCTGACCCTCTTCTCTGACAGCAGTGGGAAAGAATGTATTTGTTGGATCAATGACCATGGACGATGTACTTGAAACCATGTTCATCTGCTCTAGCAAAGATGCCATATTTGGTCTAGTACCTGCAAGTGGGGATACTATTTGATTGAGTTTGTCATACTCCACTGTTATCTTCAGGATGTGTTTGGTTTTTGTAGGGGCCAGAACTGGTGAATTAAGGAAAAAAAGTAAAAAAAAACTATCCCTACATCCTGCAAATTTTTAAGGGTGGTGTTTTTCTACCTTTTCCTCCAGGATGTGATGGTGTTTTTGATTTGCTTTCTTGGCCAGGGTAGGGTGTGGTTTCAGATATTTCCTTTGGTTTCTCCAGTGCAATAACTCTTACCACAGAGGCCAAAGAACCAAGGTGGGGGCTGTGGTCATTATAAGTACGGCTATTCCAATCACACAATGAAGGACCAGGAAAATGATTACCTGGTGGCTCCACAGACCTGGTGGATCTCCTGCGAGCCAGGCCTCCCACTCCCCCCACTCAAGCCAGGGGCTGGTGATGATGCTCTCGATCTTTGGCTCAGTGGTTGCCAACTTGGACCCTGTATCTAACAGTCTTTCAAAGGTTTGGGTATGCCCCATTCCCAGTGTTTGGTCCCCAAGTAACTGGAGACAGGTCTCTTTGAGGAAAGACCATGGGGTCATTATCCTGTGTGCTTATCTTGCTGTTGTAGGTCTTCATCCCGGCAACTCAGTCTGTCTTTCAGTCAATGCAATCTGGGTTTGAACACCTGTTCAGGTCTAGCAATTGGGTAAGAGATTATGACCTTGTTATTGGGACAACTGCCCTTAGCCATCCTTGATTTGGTTTTCTTGTATGTATTGGTCAGTACCTCTGTTAGCCACCCCTTCATTTTGTCACTAGGGTCACTGTGTCCTGTCAACCATCCCCGTTAATACTCAGACTCTGCTCTCACTGTGATATTTACATCCATGTTTTTTGACAATTGAGCACGACCACCTTCTCCATTGTTTTGCGGACTGATCAGCCCCACTGTTGTGTGTGAATTCAGTCTTATAACGACATGTGTTGCCATCAGCCCTAGGCTATGGAGGAGAGTCCCAACACCAGTTCATGCTTTACTGCTTTGGTAAGTGGTGTATTCTTCGGGCCCTCCTCTGGAGTGGTCTTCTGGTGGCTTTTCAGGGCTAACAGAGCGTATCCACTGTAGCATGCCCCCTGTTCTCTGCCCTGGGGAGAAGACCAGGGTGATGCTTTCACAAGCCAAGGGATGCTGAAGATTGCCAGGAAACCACCAAACTCTCTGTTAGTTTGCTAGGGCTGCCATCACAAAGCACCACAAACTGTGTGGCTTAAACAACAGAGACTTATCATCTCACAGAGCTGAAGGCTAGGAGTCTGAGGTCAAGGTGTCAAACAGTCGGCTTCTTTTGAGGGCTGTGAGTGAAGAATCTGTTCTAGGCCTCTCTCCGAGACCTGTAGATGGCTGTCTCCTCCCTGTGGCTTCATATCATCTTCCCTCCATGCATCTCTCTGTCTGAATTTCCCCTTGTTACCAGGACACTGGTCAGATTGGATTAGGAGCCCCACTCAACTCCAGTGTGACTTCACTCTTACTAATTACATCTGTAACTGAGGTATTGGGGGTTAGGACCTCAGCATATGAATTTTGGGGGACACAATTTACTGCATAACAATATGCATGGTAGCAATTATTTTAAAACACACTTTATAAATTCACATCTTTAAAAGAACTCCTGAATCCTAGATTTGGGAAGCAGATGACATTACCCCGGTGGTGCTGGCCCGCATGCCCCAGCATTCTGTGCTATGGATGCGCAGGTGAGCCTCCAGCTTCTCCGAGGATGTGCCTGCTTTGGTGACATCTGTCAGGTGGAGTGCTCAGCCGAGCGGGTCTCGAGCTACAGCACAGAGCAGGCTATACCATGCAGCCAGTAAGAGGCCATCTCAAGCTGGCTACAGAGAAAGACTGGCTACGAAATGTGGGATAATTTTGCCTTGTAGATAAAGAAGAAAGTACGAGAGCAAGAAATAATGAGCGAATGCTAAAAAACTGTGATTTTTTTTTTTTTAGTATTTTAAAACTTGCTTTCCTAAACTTGTATTCGTCTTACACTCCCTTCAAGATGTTGCTTCAAGCACAAAAATGTTAAACACTACACTGAACAATCACTACACTAACGAGACTGAACTGTTGGCTTTCTTCAGCTGATTTGTGGTCACTATTGGGCTCTCATTGTCTTCTTAGCCTCACTTTAGCTCCTGTCAGTCAAACAGCCTCACAGGCTAGTGTTGGGCAGTCTGGGGCTGAATTAAGCGGTAATAATAGGGATTGGGTCTGGTCTGGGATCCCAGAGTGAAAATTTTGCCTCTCTTTCCGCAGGGCAGCGGCAGCTCTCGATCTTCGGCAGCCTCTCGAGCACTTGAGCCACTAGATGGCGCTCGATGCTCACACCGAACCTGTCAAAGTTCGGCACAACTGGAACCTGATTGTTCCAAGGCCAGTTTGTCCTTCCAGCCCTGTGGGCACGATACTGTTAAGGACCCACGAAAGTGTTTTAACTTCTTTTAAAATCAGAGGTAAAAAATGTATATAACACTTCTGGATTATATTCATAATTTTATTGTATTTTATTTTTTTTAGACAGGGTCTTGTTCTGTTGCCCAGGCTGGAGTGCAGTGGCATCATCATAGCTCATTATAACCTCAAACTCCTGGGCTCTAGCAACCCTCCTGCCTCAGCCTTCCAAGAAGCTGGGATTACAGGCTTGTGCCATGACACCCAACTAATTTTTATGTTTTGTAGAGATGGGGTCTTGCTATGTTGCACAGACTGGTCTCGAATTCCTGGCCTCAAGTGATCCTCCTGCCTCAGCCTCCCAAAGTGCTGGGATTACAGGTGTGACCCACCACACCTGGCCTATATTCATCTTTATACCAATGCAGTTGTAAAGCATACTTTCTCATATATACATATATATGTATGTATACACACATACACATACACACGTATATATATGTGGAGGAAGGGATCCATGGAGGAAAATGTCTAGGGCCTACAGAAGTCTTAAAGTCATAAGGGGGCCTTGGCCTGGTTGTTTTTCTGTATCACATTTGGAATGTAGATCAAAAGTGTCAGTAAAAGCATCCCGGGGCGCATCTCTCCTTGTGGACATCTTTTGAGATGAATGCATTCATGTATTTATTTAACTCAATGTGTCCATTCTCAGTAACATGTCCTCTTGATTATAGTCCCTAAATATCTCTCCAGCCCGTCACCTTCTCTGCAAACCTACTGCTGCTGCCTTCGTCCAGACCTCTGGGACCTTTCTCTTGGACTTTTACAACAGTTTCCTGTTGGGCCTCTTCTTTACAGCCTTTTCTCCTATATATCTCCAGAATGATCTCCCCAAAATCAAATCTGAACATGTCAGGTTTTTGCCTGAAAACCTTCTGTGAGTCCCCACTGCCTACACCGGTCTCTAAGGTAAGGTGTGTGTCCTTGAGGAAGCCAGCAAGGTACAGAACTCTCATTTATATTTCCCTTTCATCTGAGCCTTTAAACATTTCTCATTTCTATTTTCTGTATGCTTTATTTATTTATTTATACAGTACATGCACATTATTTATTCATAAATACGCATGTATTGGGGGAGGTGTGGGTTTTTAATTTTTTTTTTTTAAACAAAGGTGCATCCTCAAATGTGTTTGGAGACCTTAAAAATGACGTCCACATTTTTTAGAATCATGCACAGGCCTTTCCGATATGAATCAATCTACCTCTAGGATCTTACTTGCTTAGTTCTAACCACACAGAGCACCCCAGTCTCTAAGCTCTTAAACCTTCACGCATTTGTAAATGTTCCACACACGGCGGCACCTCCCCAGTCGTCACCCTGTCTGATGAACTGCAGCTCTTCCTTCACCAGCCGGCTGCTGGGCTTCTCAGAGTCCTGCTCTCCGGGTGCTGTGTGAGCTGTATCATACTTGCTTGTTTACATTTTCTTTTTCCTTTACCAGGTCATCAGAGACACGTGTGTGTGACTGCATTATTAGTTGCAGGGCACAGTGCTAATCATTTCAATCCTCTAGGTGACCAACTCTAGGTAACCTGATTTGCCTAGGAGATTCTAGGTTTTAGCACTGAAAGTCCTGTGTCCCAGGAAACCCTTCAGTCCCTGGCAAACCAGGATGGTTGTCAACCTATGCGATAATCCCATTATATAGATGAGAAAAACAAGGCTCAGAGAAATTATTAAAACTTGCCTGAGCTCACAAAGCTAATTGTAAGCTAATTGTCCTGCCAGTGGCAGGACCTGGCTGTGTCCCTCAGAAAATCAGTGCCTATCTATGGCCACACCACCCTGAACACACCTGATCTTGTCTGATCTCGGAAGCTAAGCAGGGTCGGGCCTGGTTAGTACTTGGATGGCAGAAAATCAGTGCTCTTTCCATCCCGTCATGCTGCCTGTTCACGGGCAGGGACTGTATCTTATTCTACTTTGTATCTTCATGCCTGCCGTGATTCCTGGCATATATTATAATAAATATTAAATGAATGCATGAAAGTGAATGAAGTCACCAATAAAAAATCAAACAAGTATTACACGGTGACACAGTGAACTAACCAAGCCATGCCTCTTCCGTCCGGTGATTCTGCATAGTCACAGAGCATTAGCGAATTGGGCCCAGAAAGGCTAGATGACTTGCCCAAGGTCACACTGCCAGGAAGACGGTAGAGTGGGGAGCAGAACCCGTGCTGCCTGACGCGTACTCCAGAAACCTTTCTACTAGACCACTGGATGAAATAAACCAAGGTGCAGAGGAAATAGTGAAAGAGAACTGGGCTATTGTCAATATGCAGCTGCAGACACTAAACAGCTCTGAATTGCCAGAATTTGCATGTTTAAAAATCCCTAAGATTGGGAACTTATTTTCTAAAAGGAAAGAAAAGTAACACTATTGAAAAGGGGTGCCCTCCCCATCGGGAGGGCTTTGTACAGGAGCAAGAAACGCAGGAAGTGCCACGCTTGTCACCCAGAAGGATGCCTTCTTTTTTCTGTCCATCTTCCCACCTCCACACCACTCCACCCCGGCCCACCCGCCAACAATAAAGCTTTGGGTCCAAACCGATCTGGCATCTCCAAAATAGAAGTACTGTTTGGAGACAAAGTGGCCTGGCACTGCCAGCGGAGAAGGGACAGATTGCCACACCCACCGCCTGCCTGCTGTGGCTCTGAAATGCCTGTTTATCTCCATTTCTATCAACAGCACTTGGCTTCCAGGCCCTGTTTGTGCTTTGTCCTCAGTCCTTAGTGACCTATTTGATTCTGAGGGGAAGCGGAGCCGCGGGCGATGGGCATTTTAATGCACATGGGAAAGATGGGCCCCTCCCGTGCATGGGCTGGTCCCGGGGTCTCGGCCCTGACATTTCCAGCAAAGTGTGACCCCAAACTCCACCCAAGCCAAAGAACAAAAGGGGCCCAGGGGCACGCACTGGGGCCATACGAGGGACTGAAGGTGGAGTGCTGAGGACTTTCCCTTCTTTTCCTCTGGATCTGCCATTAGACTCTTTCATGGGACAAAAGGAATGGGAGGGTGAAAACAAAGCCTGTCCTACGCACTTCCCTGCTAGGGCCACACCTGGGCACGTTCCAGATGAGTCCAAAGGGCTGGAGAAGCAGGTTACTCAGTCAGGGTTGGGAGAGCTGGGAGATCTGTGGCCCTGACGGGTCCCGTGAGCGGCCCCAGTGATGACCCGGAGGGACTGTCAGGGTGCGTGGAGAGGGGAGCTGGGCAGAGGATAAGAGTCGCAGCACCTGCTTAGCGAGAGGGCTGCACCTGCGCGTGGCTTGGCTGGTGTCCCATCCTGTCCCCTCTCGACTGTGGATGCCGTTCCAGAGCCTCATGGACGTCCCGGGTCTCCTAGACCAACCGTGGCTGTCACAGCCCCCAGGCTGGTTTACCAGGAACCTGCTCCGGGAAAGTGAACTTGGACTCACCTTAGCAGTAAGTGCTCAGGAACGTGCTGGGGACAGGCCGACCCCAGAACACTGGGAGGGCCCAGCTCCCTGGGATCCCCACTCCCACGGGGACCGGAAGCTCAGCAGGCAGGGCTGGATGGTGACTGTGCTGCCAGGTCTCCTGCTCGTTCCCTGTAGCATCTCCAGGTAGTAAACTATGTCCTTTACCTGGGTCTATGACAGAAACCACAGCTATTCCAACACCCACACAGGTATTACCACGTGCCTGGTTCGGTGACGAACACTGACAAATCAGTGGTAAAACAACAGTCTGTTGCCTGAGGGGACGTCTAGACCAGTGGGGCTGGGACTCGGTTGGAGAGGGGGAGCCAGACTGGAGGCACTTGGTGGGGCTTCCAGTGCAGGACAGAGGGGCCAGCAGGAGTCCTGGGGGTGCTGCGACCCGGGGCCTGCGGAGGAGGCACTTGAGTGAGGAGGAGAGAGGGGTCCTGCAGGGCAGCCACGCGCTCCGTGTGGACCCACGCGGCCTGCTGTCCCTGGGGAAGCAGCCCCGCGTGTAGCCCAGCGACTCCAGTGCCCTGAGTCCCGCTTGATGCCGGCTGCTGAGCAAGTAAGCTCACAGGCCTGGAGGTGAGTGCTGGGTGGGTTAGGTGGCGTCAGAAGTGCCCGGCAGCCATGTTGGGGCATCTCCACTTTCTCCTGAGGGCGGGTGGTGGGAAGGAGGCGTGGAAGCCTTGCTGTCCCACCTGTCCTGGCCCCTCACCTCTTCATCCCCTTAGGAGCCAACAGAGCGCAGTGCCTCACTGACCGAGGCACCCACTTTCTCAGTTCAGCTCCTTTCACATCTCCTTGATTTCTATATTTAAAAAAACAAAAAGACTGCGTTATATTGTAACCTGGAGAACAATGACCTACTGCACCGTGTCCCAGCAAGACAGAGCAGCAAAGCTATTCTCACCATGCCCACTGACACAGGCTTCCAGCAATGCCCCATCATGTCACTGGATTTAACCAGGCCCCTGGAGAATACACGTCTCTCACTGTGACTTTCCTTCTGCTAAGCAACACCATGTGCCCACAAGATGGCGCAAGTGTCTCACATTTTCGTCATGACCAACAGCAAAAGCTTCAGTCAACAAATACTGATTAAGCAACAGCATGCATTGTGTGTCATGCTGAGTACTTGGTAGATAAAAATTCCTTGCTCCCAGGATTGTTTTGATGACAAAAGAAGGTAACATAAAAATAATGGATTGGACTGGAGGCAAGATGGCGGATGAGAAAAACCTCCAGCCAGAGTGTCTCTGTAAGGAAAGATTTTAGATGAAAGTGAAAAAAACAAACAGGCAGACAAACATAGATCAGATGAGGGTTGGAAGGAAGGGTGCCTGAACCTACAGGAGACTCCATGGGAAGAGGCTGTGGAGCAGAACTGGAAGGAGAAAAATGTTAGCAGGGTCTAAACCCGAGAGGCTTGAAGACCAGCGACAAGGGTAGGTGGAGTGGTTAAATTTCCCCTCCCTTGTATCTCGGACTGCTGGTGGGCTTCCGAGCTGCTGGAGAGACCTGCTGACACCAGCCCAGAGATGGCTGCCACCAGTGAGTGGTGAGCCTCTTGCAGACAGGGCACCAGGCTCCCAGCTCCCTCTGGGCACCTCCAGCCCAAGCCAATTGGCAGGCGCCATATTGCCTCATTCTCCCCTTCCCCTTCCCTACCTGCAGCTGCCCAGAAGGACAATTTAGCCACCACCTGGAGGCATCCACAGGGAATAGGACCTTTCCTTTTGGGGGCCTGCAGCAGACCGAGGGGTACTCAGACTGTGAACTCCCTACCCGCCAGCCCTCCCAGGTACTGCTTGCCTGGTGACTCCAGCAGAGCGGGGCAAACCCCAAGATAGAGAAACATTGATCCAGCGTGGGCATCCCATGGGTGACTTGAGTCCAGCATTCTTCTCCCTTGCAGGGTCAGGAATTGATCTCCGGGACCCAGGGGACAGGACTGCAGGCCAAATCCCATACACCGAGGTCTCAGTTGCATTGCCCTGTGGCACAGATGGAATATTTGTGAACTAGTCTACTGAGGTGTGTATGCTTTCAGGGGCAGAGCAGTGTGCTTGAGGGGCAACCTTCCTCCCACGGGAGGGACGTGCTCCCCGGTTCAGGCTGCTGTCCTGGGAAGGGAACCTCCTGGCCTGCATCACAGTCAGGGGAGATCCACTGGCTTGAGGTCCTGCCTGCCAGCAGAGGCCTGGGAGAAACCGTGGAATGGGGAGGGTGGAAAGGAGCGAGGCCTGCCCCAAACTGCAGGTCTTTGACACCCACCCCCACACGCAGACTTTTCAGCTGAGTGGGGCTATTTCAGCCCCTCCGGGCAGCTTTGCCCAGAAGCAGAGAACAGAACTTTGACCCCTGCTAATAGCATTTGTGGAGCTTAAGGGCAGGCTCACCCAACCCAGCTCCACCCAGCCTCACTCCCCAACCTGCCCACACTGAGATGGAGAATAAGGACACACCTGGAAGTCCCAGGGCCCCACCCACCACCTGAGGCACTAGGGTGCCTCTCTAGAGGAACAGAGCTGGTTACAGGACCCAAAACAATGCTGCAGCCTGCGCCTTCCAGCAAGTGCCACCTACTGACAGGGAGGTCATTCTGCACACCCTTTAAGTGCATCTACTGATTCATCATACAGGGTGTGGTTGAATCTCACCCACAAACATCAGCTACTATATCAGAGACTAAACTGGGTGTGTCATTATCTAAATGAAAATCCAAAAGTAAGAAGCAACAGCTGCTCCAGATGGGAAGGAATCAGTGAAAGAACTCTAGAAGTATGAAGAATAAAACTGAAAGGACACCCCCAAAAGGAAACTTCAGCTCTCTAGCAATGGATATGAACAAAATTCAGAACACTAAAATGACAGAAGAATTTCAAACATGGATTGTAAGAAAACTCAATGATATGCAAGAGAAAATGGATACTCAACACAAAGAAACCACAAAAAAAAAAAAAAAAAAGAAAAATATCCAGGACTTGGAAGAAAAATTCACTATGGAAATTGAAATATTAAAGAAAATTCAAACAGAACCTCTAGAAATAAAGAATTTATTCAAGGAATTACAAAACACAGTAGAAAGCCTCAAGAATAAGGTAGAAAACAGACGAAAGAATCTCAGAGATTGAAGATAACACCTTTCAATTAAACAAGTCAGTGGCAGAGATAGAACAGAGAAATAAGAGAAAAGAGTAAAGCCTACAAGAAATGTGGGATTATGTGAAGAGGCCTAACATGAGAATTACAGGCATCCCTGAGGGTGAAGAAGAAAATACACAAGGGTTGGAAAAATTATTTGAGGACATAATAGAGGAAAATTTCCCTGGCCTTGCTATAAATCTAGATATACAAGAAGCTCAAAGGAATCCTGGGAGATTCATTGCAAACAGGAAGACACCATGACACAGAGTCATCAGACTGGCCAAAATAAACACTAAAGAGGCCCTCCTACAAGCGGTAAGGCAAAAGAAGCAGGTAACCTACAAAGGAAAACCCATCAGACTAACTGCAGACTTCTCAACTGAGACCTTACAAGCCAGAAGAGACTGGGGCCCCATTCTCACTCTTCTCAAGCAGAATAATGCCCAGCCTAGAATCTTGTATCCTGCAAAACTAAGTTTCTTATACGAAGAAGAAATAAAGAGCTTCTCGGACAAGCAAAGAATGAGGGACTTCATCGAGACAAGACCTGCCCTCCAGGAAGTACTCAGAATAGCATTACACACAGATCTGCACAGTAAACACTCATCAGTGTAAAATTATCCAAAAGCTAAAGGTCGAAGGCCAGACACCATAATGGCTCAAGAGAGAAAACAAAGCAGCAAAGTTCAACTCAACAGGATAAACAGAAATCTGCCCCATTATAAATTATTTCAATAAATGTGAATGGCTTGAACTGACCACTAAAGAGACATAGGCTGATTGAATGGATAAATATACACGAGCCAAGAATCTTCTGTCTTCCAGGAAACACATCTAACCCATAAGGGTTAGACTCAAGGTGAAGGGATGGAAAACAACATTCCATGCAAATGGAAGCCAAAAGAAAGCTGGCGTAGCAGTTCTGATTTCAGATAACTTAGTCTTCAAATCAACAAAAGCAATGAAAGACAAAGATGGTCACTATATAATGGTGAAGGGTACAATTCAATGAGAAGACATAACAATTCTAAATATTTATGCTTTTAACTCAGGTGCACCCAGATTCATAAAGCAAATCCTACTTGATCTAAACAAAATGATAAACAGCAGTACTGTAATAGTTGAGGACTTCAAATGACATCAGATCTACCTTCCAAATATATCCAGAATGAATCTACATCATACCACCCCCTGGCCAAAGTCATCATTGTGTCTTGAGTGCATTATTACAACAGCTTCCTAACCAACTTTCCTGCCTCCACCCCTTCCCCTCTTGGTCTATAATTCAACAGCCAGAATAACCATGTCAGTCTCTGCTTAAAACCTAATGGCTCTCACCTGCCTTAAAGTAAATGTCAAGGCTCTACATGATCTGGCCCAAGTTATTTCTGATCTCCTCTGCTTCCCTCCCTTTCCTAAATGGCTCCAGCCACACCAGGCTCCTCGTTGGTCCTTAATATCTAGGGGCACCCTCAGCACCTTTGCACTTGATGTTTACTCTGCCCAGAATGCTTTTCCCTCAGATATTTGCATGGTCGATTCCCTCACTTCCTTCAGGTCTTCTTAGCTGCATTAGGTTCCTAGACCTGCTGTAACAAACTACCACAAGCTGAGTGGCTCGAACAACAGTAATGTATTGTTTCACAATTCTGAAGTCTGGCAGGGTCAGTTCCTTTTGAGGGCTGCGAGGTAAGGATCTGCTCCAGGCCTCTCTCTCTCCCCTTGGCTTGTGGGTGGCTGCATTCATGTTCTCAGGGTGTTCTCCCTGTGTGTGTCTGTCTCCAGTACTGCCTCCTAGAATACCAGTCATATTGGACTAGGGCCCACCCCAATAACCTCATTTTAACTTGATTACCTCTGTAATGACCCTGTCTCAAAAAAAAAAAAATGTCATATTCTAAAGTACTGGGGGTTAGGACTTTAAATATACATTTGGGGGCACACTTCATCCCATAACAAAGATTTTTCCTGGTGACCCTATTTAGAATTTCACCCATCCTGCCTGGCACTCCCTAACCCCCTTCCTTGCCTTAGCTTTTTCCTCCTCAAGAAAAACCGTCTAATGTGCTACTACCTATTTTATTTATTTGCCTTGTTTATGGTCTATCTCTTCCATGGATCAAAGATCCGTGAAGAAGGGGGTCTTTATTTCATTTATAGCTGTTGTCCCATCACCTAGAACAGTACCTGCACATAGATGATCAGCATGTATAAGATGAAGTTGATGAAGTCTGTTGCAGACTAACGTTAGCTCACTAACATTACGCAACAGAGAGAGATGGGAGGGGGAGTTATTTGTTGATTTAAGGAAGAAAAAGACCATGCAAGTGTAACAGACATCAGGCCCAGGGTGAGCTGGCCCTGCTCCTGCCCCTCCTGCTTTTCTGCCTTACAAAGGGGACTTTATCTCAGCCCAGGGCTCAGAGTGCAGGTTCAGTCGTGTGTGCTTGCAGACCAAGTTCTGAATGAAACAGGAGATTTCCCCAAGCCACAGAGGACACCACCAGAGCACAGTGAGCAGCCTGGCCCTCTCAGGCCCTTGTCAGAAGTGGTGATGCTTCCTTCCATGTTGCTGACGAGAAGCCTGAGGCTTGTGGGGAGCTGCTGCTCGGGGGTTCCCGGGCTGAAGTCCGATCAGAGGAGCAATAGGGAAAGGAAGGGCATGGGGCCGCAGAAGAGCACTGCACTGAGAGCGCCACTGAGTCCTCAGAGAAGTTGTGGGCTGGGGCCAGAGGATGCAAACAGGCCCGGGGTCTAATAAGACTGTTAATAATAACATCGATGCCAACATTAGTATTCCCCCAACTTGGCAGGCTACATGCAGACATCTTTGTTCAGCTAAATCGGCCACCATCTGGGGAGCCATTGCCTTATCCTGGCATCGCGCAGGCACAGGAGATTCCAAAAGGAAATCTCTCATATTTGTATCTCGCTTTAGCACGTACAAAGGCCACTCACATGCATTGTCCTTTTCTTCTCACAAGTGCCCTGTGACAGAGAGGTTGCTATTATCTTGCTGGAAAAGAAGGGGACTAAGGATAAGAGAAATTAAGTAACTTGCCCACAGCCGTGTTTATGCAATGGTTGAGTAAAAACGTGGCTGTAAATCTTCTGCATGTACCCTGTATTAATAACAACCAATTATCATTCATTGTGTAGTGGTCCCAGACATTGTATTAAGCACTTGACACACGTTTTCTCATTTTATTTTCACTCAACCTTGTGAGGTAAGTACCATTTTAAACCCCCATTTTATGAGATGCAGAAACAGCAGCCAAGAGCAAGGTAGGAACTTTCTCACCAGTTCGCCCAGTCTTGATAACAGAAGGTGGTTCCCCCAAAGAGTAACAGGTGGGACCTGCTGTAGGAATTCAGATGAGGGGTGGGGGGCCCAGTGTCAGATGGGGTGGTCCAGGAAGGCTTTGGAATGGACTGATTCTGTTTGGTAGGCAGGGAAGGAGCTCTGGGCGTGATGTGTTGAGTGGGAGGAGAAGGGCCTGGCGGATGGGGCAGGCTGGTGCCAGATTTCGGGGAGCCAGGAACACAGTGGGGAGCCAAGCAGACCCAGCACCTACTGTCGGGGCGGCAGTAGCCGGCTTGGCACTTGGAAGCAGGCCCTGACGTGTCTATTCCAGGGGATTTTCTGGTTCTTTCTTGCAGGCCTTCATTCCTGGCAGGACTGTGGAGTCAGCATTGGACACAGGACAGGGAAGGGGCGAGGTGTTCCTTTCTGGCATCTTCCCACGGCCTTTCCCCTTCCAGCTTCTGAGGCCTGGCCCAGGTCAACTGAATACAAAGGAACACGAACAGTTCTGATTTCCTACATTAGTCAAGTCACTTAAAAAAAAAAAGCCACCAAAAAGCTGTTGAGTTCTAGCAAGCACAGATCTATACCAGCTTTCTTAACAGCCATGGGCTGGAAGGATCTTCCAGGTGTCTGAGCACAGCTCTCACTGGATTGCCCTTGAGACCATCCCTTCTTGCACATGGCTGTTGGGGAAGAGTTCATTATGCTTAAAGCAGTTCTGGTGGCCTGGGCTCCTGCATTCAAGACCAATACGCGCACATGCACACACACACACACACACACACATACACACACACACACACACACACAGAGCTATGTTCATCCTCATCAGTCTGACTTTAAGATATAACAGCTTGAAAATAGCAAGTCAGTCTCACACTTATTTACTTAGCAAATGTTTGGTGCATGTGATTTTCAACAGGCATTCAGTTAGTAGGAATCAATTTATCACCACATTTGGAATATCAGGTTCAAGGGGAGATTTCCTGGGGGCATCTGCATGATCTCTTTGGCCTTAGACAGGAAAGAAGAGACCAGAATGCAAAGAATTTGTAAGCAATTGAGGTTTAGTTCTACAGCCTAGGGGTGCTATTAAAGGATGTTGAGCTGGGGAGAAACATGACATTTGCATTTTAGGAACAAAGCATTTTTTTGATTGCAGCATGGATGTTATATTGGGGAAAGACTATGTCAAAGGTCACTGTAACGGTCGAGGTGAGGGACTGGTGGGACCTGATCACATGTAGGGGAAGCGGGACAAAGGGCAGTGGGTGGAGAACCTCATGAGCAAAGGGCTGGCAGAGGCCGGGAGTCAAGACAGTTTCCACAGCAGGACTTGGCTGGAGGGTGGCACCACTCACCCCGAGGCTCTCCCTGAGGAAGGGACTGCAGAGTCGGGGGACACCAGAGTCACTGCTGCTGAACTTGGGGAAGATCTTGCCACAGCCTCAAGTCTCTCAGGCGGCATAATTGCTTCTGAGACTTCAATCTCTCTGCTTTGTTACTTGTGTGTGTTTGTGGTTTTTTTTTTTTTTTTTTTGGTCACGACTCCCAGAACAGAGTGACCACTGCAGGGATTTTCTCAGAACGTGATTATTTTCACTCAAGTTCTAACTAGAAATATCAGACTCTATCCACACACAGACAACTTGGGAACCTCCAAATGTCTGAGCAGGAAAGGAGCCTTCCAGAGAGCGGGGCTTACAGTCCCTTCCCATGGCAGCATCTCAGGAGAGCCAGCCTCCAAGGCCGGGACTGCTGTGCAAGGTCTTCCTGGGAGAAGAAAAGTTCAATCAGGAGTGCTTGGCGTTTCCACCCTCCCACTTCCATGCTGACACTTGGGAGCGCAGGAAACTCCCAGAGGAATTGGGGAAATCCATGATGGGAACTTGTTCTCCTCCTAGGGGAAAATTTCCAGGCAGTAGCAGGAATACTTCACTAAAGAACATTAACAAATACAAAGCTTTAGGAATGTCATTTGTTTAGTCGTGAGTGAAAAGCAGATACACAAGTTGCTCCTGAGGGATCCATGTGGAGCCTCATGCCCTGGAGTCAGATTCTGCAGCTAGAGCACCAGGGCTAGGACCAGAAGTCTCATTTCGAGTTTTGCTAATTTGAGCAGGAACAGCTTTCTGAATTCACTTGAGCCTTATTCAACCGGCTTTCCCACTTGTAATTGAAGAAAATCCCATTGTATCCTTAGCAGTGCGCACTTCCCGTTCCTCTCCTGTCCCCTTCCAAACCTGGAGCCCAGGGCTTCCCATCTCCCCTGATCTCCTGCATTGCTCCTGATTCCTGGAGGACCCTTGGGGTCAGTCTCTGTGAAGTGATTTGGGGACCAGGACAAAAGCAGTAAAGCTCAGCAGTCTTCTTCTCTCTCTGCTCTGGGTTGCTGTCTTAGAGGCAATGTCCCCGCATTTTTTTTTTCTCATTTCTCGTCTCATAGAAGTGCCATGTCCCAGTGATCAAGAGCCCAAGAAAATTGTCTTTAGGTCTTCTTTACCATTCCCAATATAAAGACAAGATTTTTCCATGGATGTGTGACAACAGGTGGCTTCATCCTTACTGTACAGAGCCAATACTTCTGCCCACACATGGACAGAGGGAAAGGGCAATTTACCAAGAAAGGAGTTCCCTGGGAGACTGCATCCATCAGCTGGGGCTAAATTCTGCTGAGTAACAAACCACTCCCACATCTCAGTGGCTTCTAGTGATGACATTTCTCATTCCAGTTACGTGTCCTTCACAAGATGGAGCTCTGCTCTGTGTTGCCTTTGTTCCAAGACCCAGGTGGACAGACACCTTTACCTGGGGCAGCTCAGATCTCCCAGCAGAGCAGACATGGCAGGCACAGGCTACCTCGTAAAGCTTCCACATACAAGCCTCATAGGTCACGCCTCCCCATTTTTCATCAAAGCAAGGCACTTGGCCGCTCCTGAGTTCAGCATGGTGAGATATATAATCCTCCTGCAAGGAGGAGGTACCACATGGCAAAAGCCAAGCTTCACCTTGATGGGCAGGATGCACAAATCTCCTGTTTATACAGAGACAGAGAAGATTCTGAACACGAATACAGTCTACGCTAGTGTATGTGCAGCCAGTCTTCCCACAGCCCCAGAACGCCCTTACTGCCCACTTGCCCCTCCATCCATCCACCCCCGGCTCTTCTGCTGTCAGGACCTCTGTTCTGGGCCCAGGGTATCACCAATGGGCTTGGAGCTCACATCTCCCCATTTTTCATCAGACAAAGCAAGGCACTTGGCCACTCCTGAGTTCAATATGGTGGCTCCACTCAAGTGGGGTGAGGTGATGACAGTGGCTGTCAGGTTACCCAAATCTCAGCCTAGGAGAACAACTGATGCACTTGCCAACGTACGGTGTTAGGTTCTGCAATAACCCAACAGCAGGATAAGTGATTGTGGCTTCCAGGGGCTGCCCGAGAACCCCTTCACCTCCTTGCAGCTCCGTCAGTGAACAAATGACTTCTGAGTTCCAAACACCTGATCATCAAATGCGGCCAGTACACAGGCAATATTTAGCCCACAAACGTCACAGAGAAAACAAGAAACTATGAGGCATGAAAAATATCTTTAACATAGTTTATATTTGGAAAAGCAGTTTTAAAAAACACTTGAAAATACAAGGTAAGGTAACGGTTACTTATATAAGTTTTAACCTTATATTGCTTGGCCATTTTTACATATAAATTATTGCTTACTAGCTTCGATAAATACACAGCACAGTCCTATATACAGAGGCAGAAAGCATGAAATATGGGAAAGGAAACACTGTTAATGGCAATTCTGGTAATTCAACAAATGTTTCATATTTACCAGCTCTTATAATGGTGGAAAACTACAAAGTGTAGTCCCTGAGAAGTTAGGTAGACACCCTGATTGCGGGTTTTCTATCTTCTAATTGTTAATGCAAGCTGACGATATCACAGCAGTCCTAATTAATAATACATTGAAAGGCAAGACTCCTTGCTTCAGGTCATTGATTTCATCCCAATATTTAATAACAGTGTAATACGAATACAATAAATAGACTATGCAAATAAATATTACTCTGCTAAAAAAAGTTTAGTATATACAGCTTTGCTTTATACAGTAGTACATTTTCATCTCACTTTTTGGCAATTTTTAAAAACTTTTTTTCCCCCTACCGGTTGTAAGCAAAACTGGCCCACTCACTAAGAAGCAGGCTGAAATTTTAAGGACATGTCTCTGAAACGTTTAAAAGAAATCCTGTGTTGGACAATGGCAATGGACCTGATCTTCCCCGTTTTAATGGTTTTTGCCCAGTTTCTGAGAAGCCTGGATTGGCTGTGCCATTCAGGAACGCTCAGTCCCAGATCTGTGTGTTCGCGCTGGCTAGGACAGCCCTGTTCACTGCAGGGCTGCGATCTGGGAAGCGGGGAAAGCCCAGCTTCAGGGATGTGAAGTTGTCACCAGCCCTCTTGTTCATGCCACTGTTCCTCCGCCACTCAGAGGCGAGTATGCATTCATGCAACATCCTAACTGCAGGCTGGGAGGGGTGGGCATTTACTTCATTCTCGTGCTTCTAAATTCAATGTATGCTCTGCACTACCTGCTTGCGGGTATTGGTCTAGGAAAATGAGTTTATTCTAAACATAATTAAGCTTACTGAAAAAAGTGAATGTGGGTCATAATTTTTATCACTACGACCATTGGCAATTATACAGATTATGACAAAGAGTGAATTTAAAACACTGTAGTCTATGGAACATCTGCATAGGTATATGTAAAAATTTAAAAAAAATTGGAAAGGTGATTTTGCCTACAGGAGCCTGCATTCTGCTGTCCCGTGCTAACTCCAAAGCAGGGCTGGTTTACTGGAATGCTGACACAGCCACAGGCCCGCAGGGCTGTCTGAGAGTTTGCTGTGACAAAGAGGACCCACTTAGAAGTGACCATGCACCACCTGCTGTGGAAGGTGGCAGATTACGCAAGATTTTCAAAGTGAATGGAGATTCTGTGCAACCATAAAAACCCAAAACAGAGCTGGAAAAGAGCTTAGACATCTTCCGGTCCACCCTTCTAGCCTGAATAAAACCTATTCTTGGTGGCCTTGGTGAATAGCCCAGACAGGAAATATGGCCTATCCAGGAAACATGTGAGTCCCACCGTGGCCCATTCAGTGTTGGACAGCGCAGATTGGTTAGAATTCCTGTTGAGCAAAATCTGGTTCTCACAATTTTGCCTTCAATTCTGTAATTCTAGATTTAAGATTCCTCAAAGCTTCTGAAATTTCTGAGAGTTGCTGCCCAGGAAATCTCTGGAGACAGTTATTAAATTTCAGAAAGATTTAGAGATTTTAGACATTCAGAAGACAGGGATGGAAAAGCAAATCTAAACAAAATCCTCCCTTCTCTTTGCCACCCTGAGGGCAACGTGATCATGGTGGGAGGACGTGGTGGGCAAGCACCACTCTCTCCCCAGCCTACTTCCCCCCGTGCCACGCAAGATACCCTGAATACACCACACAAAATGTGTTTAAACACAGTGTTTGTGTAGCTTCATTTGGCCAAGCACACATATCTGACTTGGGGTCTACGCAGCATGCACTATGCTGAAATAGTTCTTCGCAAATTAGTCGCCTAAAAGCAATGCTTGCCTTGGAGCAATGTAGAGCTAATGTAAATAAAAATTTAAATTCTAAAACATAGAGACAATGTCAAAATGGCCTTATGATTAGACTGTCCAAACCCTAGTTCCTAGAATAGGAAAAAGATGTGCTGTAAGCCCATGCCATCCTCAGTGACTGCCAAGGGGAGGGCTCTGGAGTGTTTGCTCAGCCGTGAGGGATGTCTGTACCCCCAGTTCTGATGGCTCTGGTCTCCCCTCCAGTGGGTCTCATTCCATTACCAGCAGCATGAAGCATTTCTCTGAGAGACCAGCCCTGGATGGTGCCTTTCTATAAAACCCTGTAAGTTTCCAGGAGTGAAGTTTTACATGCTGGGCAAGACTGAATCTCCGTGGAAGTCCTTCCAATCATTTCCTCTGCATGGCTCCTTCCAGCAATATCTCAAGCTCAGTGTGGTTCCTGAGCCCAGGAAACAGCAGTGCTATAAAGATGTCAGGAAGCGCTGGGCACGCCTTGGTAATGAGGATAAACGAGGTGCTGATGGGACAAAAAGTACAAAAAGGAAGCAGGGCTGATGGGGTCCCTCAGAGAGGACAGGCAGGCATGGTGAGAACACCAAGACTCCGTGTCTGGGCAATAGATGGGCCCCAACTGGTAAAAATGAGAATAATAAAAAAAGGACTCAGAAGACTCTGAGATTTTGAGATTTAACAAAAGGCAGATTACAGAAAGGCTCCCTGCTTTGGCTGGTAGGTGGACCACAGGACTTCTGAGGCTCCAGCATAAATCAGACATTTGGGTATTCCTGGGCACTTTTCATTAGCTTTCACAGAGAGTGCTAAGCGCCTCACATGTCAAACCTCATGTCACCTCCCTGTGTGGCTGCTGTCATCCCGCACTGTGGGCAAGGAACCTACGTGAGGTATCAGGCACAAGAATGCAGACCTCTGTCACTCGGTCACCTCAATCAGCAGTTACTGAGCGCCAACAACGTGTCAGGCACCGTGCTTTTTCAAAAATCATATCATGCCTAATAAAAGATAAGAGCCTGCTTATAAATGTAAAGAAAATCCCCAGAAATTAAACACTGAGTCAATTTCTTAAAGATTACTATTTTTGCTTCTCGGCAAAGCAACTTATCTACCTTGCCTATAGCTGCAAATCACGTTGTACAGAAACTAATTTCACCTGCAAGCATGTGTTGGTAAGTGATTGTGGTGCAAAGCAGTGCACGCCTCGATGTTTCTCATCTGCAAGTCAGAGCATGGGTGCCAGCTGCGGGCCTCACTCACTCCCTAGACACAAGTGGCTTTCGGTGATGTCATAGTTCCTACTGACAGAGACCTCTCCTTCTCCCTGGAAATCTGGAGATGCTGTCACTGTCTTTAGGTGTTCTAAAGAAGTATTCCTTGATAGCCTATAAAGAGTTCTAACACCAGGCAAAGTAAAACTCCTCCTTGTTTCATGCACGCTCTTTCTGAAATATTTGGTCATTATATACGTCAAGACGCGTTTTGTTGTCTTGATGCTGGCACATCTCAAATTGAAAACTGGACTGGATCAACAACGTGCTCATGAGAAACCAGACTTCTCCATCTCAAGAATGCGTCTGAGTCTCTTGCTGCCTTCTTGCTCTGGGAGGAACGTGGCGAGGCCTCTCCCCCTCTCCGGTGGCTGACATTGCTTCCTGAACACGCTTTGGCTGGCTTTCCTGGGAATGTCTTGGGGTATACTGATAAAACTCAGCAACTTCTTTTCTCACAGGAAAGCAACGTGCTTGGCATGGACATTCCCGTAGCTCAAAGTGCTGCAGTTACAGGGGTGGTGAGGCGGAGGGGCTCACACCCGAGGCTCAATCCGGTGTGAGAGCTCAAATAGGGCCTGCTGGCTCTCGATGACGTACAGATGATTCACGTAGGACTTTAACTCCTGATGCTCTTTTGGAGACAGTTCACCTCCTGTTTTGCAGAACATAAAACAGACAGTCTCAGGAGAGCAGTAATGTTATTTCTAAATACCAGTAAAAC
>NW_012152063.1:7227933-7265231 GCF_000956105.1 Propithecus coquereli
TTCAGAAAATATGTGTATGAACTAAAGTCTACCCAGAGAAGAACAAGGCAAGGGGGTTTTCCACTCACATATCCAGGGCAGTCAAAGAATCGAGGGGCTGCAAGGAGCTTTAGCGCACTGTGAATACACGTGTGCCATGTACCGGCAGCTCTGATAAGGAACCAGAGATAAAGTAGCATGGACATTGGGGCAAGTCCACATTCCACAGTCAAAACAAACAAAAGACAAAACCATCGAGGCCTGGGGACGTTGGCTGACAACCGGCTACAATGAGACAATGTAAACGTGAGTGGCGATGACGTCACATCCTCTTGCTTCATGGATCACAGATGGGCCAGGCAAGGTGGGCCACTGGAGCTCAGCTTGAATGGAGGGAAGGGGCCCGCAGGAGGTTGGGCATTTTATTGCAGCGTTTTCTCTTGCTGAAAACACCTTTTTTCCTCCTCTTTGACAATGCATTTTATGAGGAAATGATTTAAGACTTGTATGTCATAGGTGGCTTGTAACTCTTAGGTTTAATAGAAACAAGTCTTCCTGGTTTCAGCAAGTAAAAGCACCAGGAATTAAAATTTTTTACCATCCCACCTGTTTGGATGTGACCAAAAAGCTCTACTATTCTAGATGCCTTCTCTGGAAGACACTGAGAAACTGCTTTTGGTTTAGTAACCACTGGTTTGGAAAACATGATGCTACAAAGATAACTTTTGTTGTTAATTTGCAAGCCTTAAAAAGATGGCAGAACGAAAAAGTGTCCCAACCACAACAGCTGACACTTGCATAGCACTTTATAAGTGGCTTGATTAACTTTATCTTATTTTATCCCAAATGCTGCCATTGGTTTACTATGTCCATATAAACTGTTAAAATGAATTCAGATAATTCAGTCCCAAACCCAATTTTTAAACATCCATTATATAAATATTAGAACACAAACTGGCTTGATAGTTATTTAAATTTCTCCTTTGGTGCTATGTGGAGAGTTACTGTCTGGTGACTGGGAGGTTGAAGACAGGTGCAAGGCCAGCCAAGCCAGTATAACCTTCCCGTCCATTCTTGGAGCATATATAATTAGAGTCCCTTGGTAAGTGAGATTGATGTCTTAGAATTAGCTGAATGCCCAGTAAATACTTGGGAAGCAGAGGAGGATGAAGTAAATATGAAGCCATAATTATCAGCAACGTTACGCTTGTCCATTTGAATGAATCTCCATGACAATGTTGTTATTACTGTTTCTATTATAACTGTATTGTACTTGTGCACTTAATGAAGAATTATATAAGCACATATAGAATGGTATTAATTGATAGGAGTATTTAGAAAATTAGGTCTTGTATTTTTAATTCTCCTTTTCAAACAGAAAAATTATAATTCATACAGAAGTTCAGTTCCTAATTTGCTTTGTTGGGGGCCAATATTGCTAGCCAAGACCAACACTGAACAGAAAAAAAATTCTTAAGAATGTATACCAAATTGTTAGTAGTACTTTTCTTGGGAGGTAGGACTTTGATTTTCTACTTTATAGATACTTCTGTATTGATGAAAAAATTGTTTTACAATGGGGATGTGTTATTTAACAAATGAAGTTTCACTTAGTGGCCACCTTTGATTAATTTAAAATTACTGAACTCAATTATTTTTCTTATTACCCTTTACATCTATAGAATCTGCAGAGAGCAAAGGGAAGGGCCTGGGCAGGAAGTCGAAGTCGGCAGACTCAGTGTGAACAGTGGCTGAGTAGGTGAATCTCTCTGAGCCTCAGTTCCTGCTCTGTACCTACAGGGTTAATCACGTCCATTCATTCGCTAGCTCTACTGTCAGGATTCCACCGCCCACGTGAAAGCTCCTTCGACTTGATCAAAATTGATTTCCTTCCTTCCTGCAGTGTTCTAACACCATTTAAACAGTGTAAATTATGCCTGAGATTTAAAAGGGGGCAAGTATTCGTACATACATTTGTTGCAGTTGCGATTCTACAAAAGTGCTCAGAAAAACACTTTTTCAGCTGAAAGGCACCTCTAGATAGGAAGTTTTTGTTGGAGAGAAAAAGATTCTGGAAGATTCTGTAAAAGTGCTTTAGGCACTTTTACAAACTATAGTTCTATTCCAAGAAGGCTCCAGGCAAGGAGGTTAGGGACAGGGTCGGCCCTGCCAAACCCACCAGCAATTCTGAGCCAATGGGGAAGCAAAGCCAGACCTTCTGGGGCCAGCAGTGGGGTGGGGGCTTCTGACTATCTAAAGTCACTCTGTATAGTATGAACCTGTTGTCATGAGGGGATAATAATCTGCATATCTTATCTTTCTCTGCATCTCAAACATGCAGTGAGGAAACAGAGAGCATTTAGTATATGCAAACAATATGTATACATATAGACCTATGGTACTTTTCAATCTGTTTGTTACCACCAAAGACTTGTGATATAACCACGGTCGGTACCAAGGCATAGTCAAATCAGATTCCACACTTGACTTCATTTACTCACCAAACTGGTTAGTCCTGCAGTGTCTCAGGGTTCGGACAGTGTCTGCAATCATGTGCTGGAAGGGAGAGCAGGAAACACATCAATGGAAGTGTCACTGAGGGTGTTGCTGACGTAGCAGTGCCTGCTAGGATGGGTGGGGAGTCTAACACCTTCGGGTGTAAATACCAGAGCTATATTTGGAGCTGGACATAACTTTAATTGATTCTACTGAGCTTGGATGACAAAAGAATATTTAGTCCTTGTCTGCAGAAGCAGTAGCACACAAACCAGTGGCACAGATCCCAACTGAGCCACGAGAAAGCACGGTGTGAAGCGGCGCAGCCCTCCCACCCACACTGGCTCGTGTCTTTTACTTCACGGCGAATGTCTTGCCATGAAGCCTTTCTGAGATGCCCCTTCTGGACTTGGAGGCTCCATCCTCCGCATTCCCACTGTTCTTTGTGCAGCGTCTACTGGCTTTGAGTTACTGTCATTGCTGTTGAACTGTTCTCCTCCTCTAGATCAGGTGCCACCAGAGGGGTCTGCGTACCCAGCACCTGCCGTGGCAGACACACAGAGGCTCACACGTGTGCTGAGTGGAGGGGGGAATTTTCGTGGACTCGCAGGCTCAAGTGTCTCGCATGGAGACAGGAAATGAGACACACACAAAAGATGGACATTTTCTAAAATGTCAACATCCTTATAGAGACCATTTTCTGTTCATAGTTTACATTCCTTTACAGTCTCTGGTATTCTAATTTAATTCTTTCCTTAAAGTTCTCACTGATCTCCAGGCAAAAGTCCTCTTAAATGTACAGCTGCTTAAATGTACCTACAATATACTTGTAGCTGTCTCTACCATTTTTAGTTATCCATGATGAAGGAAACAGCATTTTGGAAGAAACCATTCTCCACTCTAGTTCCTCCTATGTAGTTGCCAGAATAATCTCTAAATACTGTTGTCATCATGTTCTAGTCCTCTAGAGCACCTACAGTAACACCTTAATTTGTTTCCTATCAAAATCCAAACATAATTCTATCATTTCAGAATCAATATCATTCATCATCTGGTCCTCCAAACCTTCCCAACTGGGTCATCATTTTTCACATCACGCCTGCACACACTGAACATGGGATCACCCATCTACAGCAAACCCTCGATGAATTATTGCTTAAAGAAGAACGGTAACACTAAAAAAGTTTCTTACTTAAAATCCAAGAGAACTACAGAAACATTGACCTACTGATTACATTGTTCTCCCAACCGTATTTCTAATGTACTTCTATTCAATTGTGGAAAATGAAATAGGACAGTGATTACAGCAGTAGCTCAAGCTGCATTTGTAAAGGAAATGAGGCCTGACTCATGTCTGTGAAGGCATTGTTAAATTTCCTTCCCCAAATTTGACCACTATTCCCAGGACAGTTTTCTTGTTGTTTTAAGCTGTGGCGTCACACCGATTTCTATCATGTGCCATTTGCATAGCTCGGGCCAGGCTCAAACTGACGTAAGGCTCAGTACTGAGAGTGGCCTTGAAACCCGAGTCCTGATCCTCATCTTTAGGGTCTCTGAGGGGGGAGAGAGGAAGATATGGTAAGAGGCGATGCTCTTAACACAGAGGGATGTTTCTTCATTATTTAATACTTTGAGATGCAAACATTTCGAGTTGCTGGGGCAGCAAGGAACTTAGCATAGGGAATAACAGAAATGCTACTTAAGCCCAATGAGCACTTCTGGAACTTTACGTACGTGGTCTGACTTAACGTGTTGGCCTGTTCAGCCAGATAAAGATAACATGCTGAATTATCTGCTTGCTGGCTTAAGTTAATCTCCATCATGAGGAATTGGCTTCTCTCAAGTTAATTCACTTAGGTTCTCTTGGTTCATTACAGTGAAAGATGATCCTGTTTTAACTTAAGTGAAACCCTGTCCTCTGCTAAGGAACATTCCTTGAAACCAGTGTCTCTTCGAGTAAAGGTCAGTCTCATTTCCAGCATCCAAGTAGAATATAGGGCTCTGTATGATATAAAATTGATTTTTGTCCTTCTGAAAAAAACTTCTAACTTCACCCTATCTTCTCTATGTAAGGAGTCATCAGCAGGAGGCTCCAAGGGCCAGGAACTCGCTGAGCCCACGAAGCCTAAGCTCTCAGAAACCACGTGCAAGCACTGCCCGATGGTTGTGTGCGTGCTCTGGGTCTGGCGCGTGCATGAACAACTGCACCCATTTTCTCACTCTCTTTTTCATAAAAGCTTTCTTCGGGAATTTCAAACAGAGTATTATTTATGCCATGCTATTTCCTTAAGTTTTCTTAAAGAATTAAGGGTACAATTATTGACCCTAATAGAGGCAATATTGTTCAGACTTCGTTTCAGTCCCTATGGCTAGTTGAAGTCTTAGCATGTATAAAAGCTGGCATCGAAAGGCTTCTGTTGGATTGTTGAAGCAGGGGAGGACCACAGATGCTGGTCAGAAGGAAAGAGTGACAGTTTTTTCCACAGCTCTCTCCCACCTGTGCCTTTAAGGAATTGTTCTCTCTCTTTGGTGGCACTAGCTGAGGGGAAATGGCACGATGAACCAAACTGAGCCACCGGTTGGTTCACTGCAGGGAGAAGGCAAGTCACCAGTCTGCCCTCAATGGCAGGCCACGGTCAGCTCACAGAGAGTGCAACTGTTTCCCCCTGTCCCCTCTGGATTAGTCAGAGGGAAAACATCACTAGACCTTTGCAGGGAATTCCACTTGGTGTGACACCTCATCCCACATCTTCACAGATGCTCTACAAAGCTCACTTGGTGTTCTTAGCCAGGTGTGTTGGCCAGGAGGCAAAGTACATATTGACCACATATTCTCACAATCACTTCACTAATACCAAACACTGGAGACGAACCTGCTTAGAGACAAGAATTCTAGCGCTAACGGTTGCCCTGTAACCTTCAGAACATCACACAGCAACACAAAACCAGTACGAAAACACATACACTCTATCCACTTCCAGCTCTGATGGTTTCACTGTAGCATCTAAAATAAATGGATTCCGATTCCAAAACACTTAGTGCAGAGACAGACTTGAAACTTTACAGTCATATCCACTTCACAAATAGCCATGAAGCGATTGTCTTCAGAGTACTTAAAACGGAGCTAGAGCGAGATATTCCGAGATGTCTGTCCTCCAGACTCCAGATGCCCGGGTTGTGCAGCTGTGCAAGCGCTGACAACACTGTTCCCGTGACCTGTGGGGACTCAGCCTGATGGTCAGGCACCAAAGCTCAGCTGGAGTCATCGGCTTGTACTGTTCTTTGGTCATGGTCTGTGGTCCCTGCCTCCCTCAACCTCCTCTCAAGGGCCTGATCCAGTCTCACAGGGAACCAGGGTCAGTTCCTGAAAGAGTTCACACAATCCATTACCATCACTGAAAAGGTCACTCAAAGGTTAGGATCTGTGGAGCAGGGTTATTGCTATCATCTCTAACCACGAAAGACAGTTTAATCTATGACACTAAAGTTCATCTGTCAGACAGATCCGTTCCTCTTGCAGACAAGCGGGTCCCTTTGGAGCACTTCTATTTTACAGTTGCTTGCTCCTATAGGCAACTCCTCCCTCGCCTAAGGGCAAGTCAGAAAGGCTTGGGGGAGCCCATCGCAGGACAAAGCACCTGGGAATGTTCTGGAGATAATTCAGGAAATGGGATGACCTGGGGACCTCTTACTTGTGAGCAGGGAGGGCACTTTGCCCGAGTTGCTCTGTCCACAGTGTTCAGAGGTGGCACCGTTTGTCCACAGACTGATAAGGGGGTGGCCTTTTCCTGTACTCACAGACCCTGCAAATTCCAGCCTCACATCCAGGTGTGGAGTCCTGAGAGACAGACAGACGCACCTCCCCAGGAGGAGAACTTTCTCCCTCCCTGCCTGGAAAACAGTGCAGGCTGAGACATCGCAAGATCCCTCGAAAGCAGTAAAACTTAATCTCATGAGAGTGAATTCCTCCTGACAGGAACTTTACAGTTTTATTTCTGGTTCAATAATATACACTCAACCCCTGATGTTAATCTAATGAAGCTCCTTTTTTATAAATAAAAAGCACGTTTTCATATTTGGCTCTCAAAAACCTCGCTAGCATATTTACTGTTAATTGGAATACATTTTATTGACAATGTACAACATGCAACAAATAAAATCCTGGAAATAACCCTGCATTCAATGGAGAAAAGTACTAAAACCATTTGTCTCCCGGAGGCAGGCAAGAAAAGCACATATATCCTTTACAGTGGAAAAAGGAGAAATACTGAAATTTACGTACCAGCTTTTCAAAATTGACAAGGTTATCCAAAAAAGTTTTATTTCCTTCATGAATAAATGTTACATCTGGAAATTAGAAACAAAAAGATATATGTACCATTAGGAATGGATCACAACTGGCTGTCAGGGCTGAAGAGGTCGACACACAATGCCACTTATACAATTTTCTTAAACATTATGGATTATTCCGTGTACTTGGCGAGCAACTTGAAATGGAATTTGTATAGTCTGTGACGTGAACGTGCATAATCTTCATGCATGTGTGGAAAACAGTGTAATGCTACTGAAAGTATATACTTTATACTCACAGTGAAGTGTTTGACATCAACCTGCTTAATATAAGCTAACATTGTCCTATAACTTAATTGTTCCATTATGTTTTTAGGCCAGAACACTGAGCAGAAAAGGACCAAATACTCAGAAACGACAGGATTTTAGTAATTACGTGTTTGCTTTTTATAAAAGGCCTAGCAAAGTATATCGGACTTGCTTTACTTAAAACAGTTAAGATTTAGATCTAGATATTTAAATTTAAGTCTTTGGTTCTGAAAGCTGGTACCTGATTGTGCACCAGAAGTGAGGAAAGGGGTAGTTTTGAAAATGGCAAGATTTCTGACACCATTCGACTGGTAGAAAGAAAGCATCACTGACAAAAATGAAGTAAGGAGAATAGGATGAAGGTACGTTTTCAAAGAGAAAACTTGGTTAAACTTGGTTTGAGACTCTGCTTTTAAAGGGACCAATGATATTCATTAAAAAATCTCCTTTTGGTTGTAATAAACAAAGGAGTGCTTCCTCGGGAGATCCAGATTTGGGAATTAGTTACATTAAAGGTAGCAGGTGAGGACTTAGCCAAACTCAGATCAGAGGGTTGATGATTGAGCATTAGGGAATCCTCACAGATGAGGTTCACAAAAAGAGATACACTACAGTTTAAAGTACATACAAATAATCATGTTATATCAGATGTGGAGGGCCAGCCAAATAAAAATAATCTTCAAAAATCTTATTAAAGTAATCAGATAGAAAAGAGGGAAAAGAACAGCTTAAAACTCCTATGAATAGAAGGGAAAGTATTTGCATTTCATCAAGACTCTTCTGCTGTTCCCTAATTATGAGATCGGTGCACCTGAAACGTGCCTCCGAGGTTTGACAGCAGCCAGGAGGTGACCCCGCTAGCCGGTTACAGCACACCCTTTCCTCAGGCCCTCCCTACACACAGCTTCCAGTGTGGACTGCCATGTTTTCATCAGCTTCCCCCCACCCTTTTTTGTCTTTTGAACTGATGTTCCAGTAGGAAAATGATTCACAATTAATTACACAGTCTTCTGACAAACTCTCTGGTTATTTTATTATCTTTTGCAATTTTGCTTTCGGAAAATAATTGCAAGCTTTCATTCTGTGACACAATATTTAGAAAAGCGAAGTCAACACACTTAGTTTTTACCTTTTTTGTATAGCAAATAAAACCCTGTGTGCACTCTATGCACATTAAATACTACCTAACAGCCTGGCCTTTACTAACTCTCCATCGCAAACGCCCTCAGAATCCCTCGGCCCGTTTCCCCAGTGTTACAAGGTTTATCTTCCAAGCCCCTCACCCCCCAGGCACCTCGGGGCGATGATGAAGGTGGTGACAATAACTTATATGTATTGTCAGTGTCAGACATGGCTCTAAGTGCTTTAGCTGCGTTAACTCATTTAATCCTCATGAAAGACTGTAAGATAAACCTAGGAGGTAAGCATGTCAAGAAACTGGGGCTAAAGGTACGGTACAAAAGACCACCATCTCCAAAAATAGCACAGCGCATACACCGCTGAGCTGCCTCTGACCCTTCGCTCAGCTGGGTCTTTTCCCCTACACTTATTTAGGGTTTCCCATCACCCCTTTCTGACCAGGATTCCACACCACAGCAGTGGGAAAGTACATCTAAAGGGAAGAAATTCAACTGGGAAAGAGGAAAATGATGGCTGGATGGATCCTCAGGTAATCCACTTACTTGATCGCTTGCATGCTTACTGAGAATTGACTATATCAAAAAATGACACAAGGGAGGTCTAATCCTTCCCAAACATCCAAGCAGTTCAATTTGGTTCTATTTCTCTAATTAAAAGCAACTCATCATAGAAGGTACAAGAGAGGGAAGAAAAAGAGTTATCATTAAAAATTAAGATGGTTGCTCTAAAATAGTTCATCACAACTTTAAAAATAGTTACAGTTAAAAAACCTAAGAATTAATGTGTATTTTTGCCAAAACGCCTCATCTCAGGCATGACACACACACACACACACACACACACACACACACACACACACACACACACACACGGGTTGTCCAGAAAGTAACCAGCCATTGTCAATATATTTTTCATATTACATGGCTGGACACTTTCCAGATAGCCCTCTGTATTTTCAATTTTCACCCTATTTTCTTTGGAAATTATTTTAGACAAGAATAGTAACTTTAAAAGCCAGGTGCAGTGATGCACACCTATAGCCCCAGATACTCGAGAGGCTGAGGTGGGAGGATCTCTTGAGCCCAGGAGTTCAAGTCCAGCTTGGGCAACATAGCAAGATCCCATCTCAAAATAATAATAAAAAAATCTATTACACTTAAAAACAGTAACTTTAAATACAATGGAGTACTATTAATAATACTATTTTTATAATGACAAAAATTAAGATAAAGAAAAATAAGTACTTATTTAAACTCAAGAAGGCTTTAATGAAAAAGAGAAAAAATATTTACTTTACTTCTTGTTTTTGGAATGAGTGAGTGTATTTTCAGTATAAAAAGGGAGGTTTGTCTTGCTGCCAACAAAGAGATCTAGATAAACTCAGTAAAGCAGAAAATTGCATCCAAGCTAAGATGTACATGAGACACTTGACTACATTAAATATTTTGGGGGAACACCCACCAATATATAGCAGAAAGCTTTATTCATATCTAATTAAGTTAAAGGAACACTATCAATTAATTTCTCTTTACCTTGTATTTATTGTTTTAATTTTTTTCTTCCTAAAATCAATTCTTGCTTACATCTACCCTCATTTTCTACTGTCTCCATTTGTGTCTAAATGATTCTAAGTGTTACTTCCCACCTGCCACCTCCTACCCTCCAGGTGAAGGCATTTTATTTTGCAAATAAAAAGCATAAGCCCAAATAAACTTATCTTAAAAGCAAATAAATATGAAGAATCAAATAAACTTTTAAATTGCTACTTGGGCATTGCAATCTCTCTTTATTTCATCTGTTTATATTTAACAGAATCTTTCAACTGCAACGAAGCATTCGTGCATCTCTCAATTGTCCTAATATTGTATTATTCTTTCACAGAGATTCTTGATTTATATTTAATGAAGACTAAATGAGTAGCTGCAGGGATGCACAGCAACTCACAATAATTCTCCGAGCTCTGGCTGTTCTTGAGAGCGGCTGAAGAGGGAGTGCTGGCTTTATTGCCAGTGGGGGTGGCAGTCGGGAAGGTGGGGGCTGAGGTCAACCAGCAATCCCGTAAGACTTATTTCCAGAATCACATTTATGGGTCCAGTTGTTGGGGCCTAACCCAGCAGAAGTTACAGGCTCCTGAAGAGCAGAGGCTGGATGAAGGAGTATTCCTACGAAACCTCCAGAAGGAATCAAAATATGACCAAGGACAACACCCGAACCCCCTATCCCTACAAAGCACACAGGTACAGATATACACTGAATGTCAGGAGTATAAGCTAGATCAAAAAGAGTTTCCTTTTATTAATCCCATTAGTTTGAAAGAGCAATCACTGAGATCTCATCAGTAAATTTAACATGTTTTGTGATGGATTATTTGGTGCACTATAGAAGAGAGGTCAGTGGACTGACTTGGAGCTGTCCAATACTTTCCCAACTGGATTCCACTCCTTGAAAGAGGAAAGTACACTCTCCATCAATAACTTTCATACACTATATTGCTTGTATTGACCAAAGGTAATTCTCACACAACAGCAAACTGTGGGCTGTGTTTCTACAGTTGCAAACATAGAGCATGATTGATCACCATTTGGGTTCTTTATGCCAGCCTTATTCTTGGTTGAATTCAGTGCATTGCAGACTCAAAGAAAATAATGCAGGGCTTAGAAGCAGAGTAAAAGAAAAACACAAGTTTCCAGTGCCCAGTTTTGTGAGTCAAGTGAAAATGCTTTGATGTCTGCTCCAGCACAATTAAGCATTCTAGGTACCTCAAAAATATCTAAGCATTTGAAAAAGGATCATAAGTAAACACAAGTAGGTCTGAATGCCAAAACTACTGTAAACGGAGAGTCCTTTTTTTGCCCTCTATAGTGTGAGTGATAAATTTCTGGAAGATGGAATTACATAGCATGAAAGATAGAAAATTGTTACCTTTAAGCAATAAGGGCATGAAAGGGATTTTTGGTGGCTTCATCTTTTTGAATGCATCTCTGTAGGCTTTGTGATTTAGCGAAGGATCCTGCAGAACCAAGCAGATTACAAAGACAAAGAAAAATCAATATGCCATAGAAAGAATTCTAAATCCACTTTTGCTATATAGTTTGAACATGATTTAGATATAGAGAGGTTCTTCCTAAGAATGAAGTAGATAAAGGTTTCCTAGGAGAATACTCACTAAATTAGGGCAGGAAATCTAGGCAATGAATGAAACTCAAGTTATTGGTTTACAATAATGGGAAATGACTGCAAATGGGAGATACCTTTTGATTGCCCTATTATTTTCCTCAAATAGGTTCTTTAAGTACAGTTTCCTCTGCATAATTTCTATCGTAAGTTAACCCGACATCTTTTGTTAGGTACACTGCCAAGAAAAACTGCCCTCATCATGCACAGACAATACAGAGAAAACAAGAGAATACTGTTTTATTGTACTCTATTATAAAAAGAAACTATAAATCTTGTATCTAAATTGTAAAAAGGAGAAAAAAAGAAAAGAATAATGCATAAGGCAATAATTGCACACTAAATTTATACTGATTACTTTTGTAGTCTTTGAAATAGACTATTTTTAAAAATCTGCCTTCTGAAAAATCACACTAAAAGAATTATTCTCACCACCATTTTTCATGGAGAGGAAGAAGCATTAACTGTCAAATAGCTTCCCTCCACGAGAAGCAAAGTTACATTTTCATGTACAAGTAAACTAGTCTAAGCTACCTGACACCGTGGAGTGCAGATACTAACCACTGAAATCTAGAAGGAAACTAGATGCTGGCAATTAATTTGAAAGAATAAGTCCCCTTTGGCTCAACTACTTACTGTTAAACTTTCAAGTTCAGAGAAAAGTTTCTTAAACTTCCCAGGGATTTTCTACAAAACAAACAAAAGTTCACAGAAGTCAGTTATTTTGAGAGGCACCGAAGGCAGTTTTCATTAAGTTGTATTTAACTGTGTCACATTTCTGAACATAAATAACCTCCATCATCTGGTTCTACCCTGATTGCTTCTCATTATGCAATTTTCATCATCCCCGTGATGTGACATTCCTTAGGAATATTGTTAAAAACAATTTAAAATAACAGCCACATGATTCAGGAATCTAGCTGGTTAGATATTCCACACATTGGTGATTATTTAATAAAAACTTAGATTTCAGTTACACACCCTACCTTTGATGAATGCTCTCATCTTCTTAATAGCCTGGCTGAGTGGGAAATAATAATGTTGGCTGACATAAATGATACAATTGTATTTCACAGCAGAGAGCTAAATAGTGAAGGGCCACGAAGACCTTAAGGCACGAAGTCTGCGCTTCAATGGGTAGAATCACTGAATTGCAAAGCTCAACCACATCGACAGGTGGCACGCAACAACGACAGAGGATGGAAACCTATGCCATCCTGCCAAATAAAAATTCAGGCATAAGGAAGATGGGTCCAAATGTTCCAGCCTGCCTTTAACATGAGTAAGTAAAAAACTGAATGTCTTCCATACTGACTTCGTGGTAAGCAGCATGTACTTGAAGTCAGCTCATTTTGAATCCTGACTGTGCCCCTTTCTAGCTGTGTGGTTTGGTGTGAGTCTCCAGGCTCTCTGATCTGTTTCTCCAGCTGAAGTTAATAGACACATGCCTGAAAAGTATATAATCCAAGGCTGGCTGGGGCTTACTTAACAAATTCCAGCTATTAATATCAACAACAATATTCAAGAAGATATTTGTGGAATTTTCTTTTTCTAAAATGAATCAAAACAATGAGGCAAACCCCACAATAATTAGACTCTTAAATTATTTAGAAGTGGATTTTTCAATGTGATAATTTTGCATCTGAACTCAGTGTATCACAGCAAACAGGTAATTTAATCTGTTTGGAAACTACTGCCATATGCAAACGCATACATGCACACATCAATGAATGGGGACAAGTTAAGCGAGAAGATACAAAATGGAGATATCTGCAAGTGATTCTAGTCTTTATTCAGAGCTGCATATCTTGGTCTGCTGGACATTCCACATGCATGTCCCAGTGGCACCTCAAATTCAACATGTCCAAAGCCAGACTAACTGATCTACTGCAGAGATCAGCCATGGGCCACATCTGGCCCATGGCCTGCTTTTGTAAACAGAGCTTTACTGGATTACTGCCATGCCCATTCTTTCCCATATTAACTATGGCTGCTCTTTCACTCTAGTGGCAGAGTCAAGAAGTTGCAACAGAGACCACATAGCCTGCACAGCCTAAAAATATTTATTCTCAGGCCCTTTGCCAAAGAAGTTTGCTGACTTCTGATCTGGTCCCTCAAACCTACTTTTTTTCCTATATTATCTATCTGGGACAGTGTGATCACCTTCCACTCACTCAGCCACTGACTTAGAGATCCTGTGGTCACCTCCGCCTGGGATGGCCACCCCTCTCTCCAGTAACTCCCAGGCGAACCTCCCAGGCCCCGCTGCATGGGGACTCCCGTTACAGTTTTCTCAGCTACGCTGGGGCAGAATGAGTCCCTCCACTTGCTCTGCCCAGGTCTGGGACTTCATTGCAGGACACTCGGTTCTAATGTATCCATTTCCTAACTGCCATGGCATTGACCCAGCGCCCTGCACATAGTGGGCAGTCAATATGCAGATTAAACTGTTTGAATTTCACTGAATGATTTCTCCTCCTAATTTTTGCAAATCGAAGTTTCTTTCAAGGTTTAATTCAAATTCAGTAGCCATCTGTTTTCCTCCTGCTCTGATCAATCGTGGCATTTTTTCCCCCCATCTCCTTTAATCTTAGGATGTGTGAGAACATCTTGTTTGCTTAACCAGAGCAGGCAGGTCTTTCATTTATTTTCTTTTGAATCCCTTTAAGGGGCACTGACTCTGACCGTTGGGTCACCACAGTGCATCCCATCAGGGTGTGGCCCCTGACTGAAAGGAAGGGAATACTTTCATTTGCCCAGACACCTACACTGAGAAAAAAGTAGTTATCCTATCAAATTTTCTCTTGTAGGAGGAGTTTGAATTGGGAACCATAAAGAGAATGGTGCAGTCAGTGATAGGAAGTAAATCTGCGAGGACTGTGGAGAGAGGCTACAGTGACCACAGGGAGCCGGAGGCAGGCTAGAGCCAGAAGGGAGGAGGAGAGATGCTTATGGAGAAACGACCAGGGAGAGGGATGGTAGAGTGAGGTGGCCAGTCAGCAAGGAAAGGAGAGCGAAGGAAACAAGAGCCCAAGGAAAGAAGGTGAGGGGGCCACGGGAGAGGCGGAGAGTCCTATGTCTGTGTCTGGCTAGGTACAGGGGCTCCCTGGATCCAGGGCTCCCTATGGACTCAATATGTGTATCAGAACTTGTGCTAACTCGAGTGGGCCTCGCCTCTTATAACCCCAGCAGCCTCCATCAGGCAAAGAGGCTGAGCCAGAGTTTGGGAGGCCTGAAACGTATAACCTTTTGTGGATCCTCTTTAAAAAAATACAAAATTACTTTAGAAAATTTTATAAGAATATACATCATCCATGTGAATACATTGCCAGGGACCCCGCGAGTAAGAGGCCCTGACACTTAAATTCATTAGCATCATGGCACATCAGCTTCTGAGCACACATCACCGCACAGGCGAGACTGTGAACGACCAGCATGGAACTGGAACCCGCTACCAGAGCACGCAAGGGAAGGCTAATTCTAGCTGGGGAGCGTTTTACCATTTTTATCCTTTTTGTATATACCTTATTTTAAAGACCATTTGATCGAAATGGTCCCTGCCACCTTGACACATTACTTTTTAACATTTTTAGTCTAGTAGTACATATCTCATTTAAACCATTTAAGCAAATTTGTTTTCATTTTATTTTCCCACTCCCCACCACACACAACAGGACCCCAGGGCTCACCTCCCAGGTCTGCGAGAGTCGGCTGACAGAAGCAGTGTTGAGACCCATCACAATAGCAAAGAAAGAATTCAGGTTTCTCTGGGCTTTGCAGCTATGGAGAAAGTAGAGGACACTTTGAGGAAACATCCTTTTGCTGAACGATCACAAAAGAGAAAGCTGAAAAAGGCTGTCCTAGGCCACAGGGTTCAGGAACTCTGCTCTACAGCCCAGGTACCCTTCACCACCCCCAGCTGTTTCCAGCACAAAGAAATGATTAATGATCACAAAGGCTTCAGCTCATCCTTACCTTTAGGAAAAGATCTGTGTCCTGGACAACGTCTTGACATTTCACAAGATTCCTTTTTTTTTTTTTTTTAACTATTTTGTGCGCATTTCCAATTCCCACTGAACCGTCTTTTAAATTCATGTTTCTTCAAATACGCCACACTCTCCTTGTAACAGCTCTCTGGTCCCCACTCTCCTTCATCAAAATGCTTTTTTATTTTTTGACAGACAAGTCCCTTTCCCCACACAGGTCTAAGCTCCCACTCCCATTACATTTAGGCACATCTTCTTTGCTGTCAACAAAATAGCTACTATATTATGTATATATTTAAAATATGGCATATATTAATGGGGATACTGTTCCACATTTCTCACTTAAAGAAAGAAGGAAATAAAATGCAAGGTGAGATCGTGTGGAGCTCCATTCACTTCACAAGGTTATCCATTCTACGTTACGTCAATCATGCCCACAGACTTAGAGGATCAACATTCCACTATTTCTCAAAGCCGGCTGAGAGGGCTTCGTATAGCAGGGGGAACTTGCTTCCAGGTCTGCCAGAACAGCTAGTGAATCCCATATACTCCTTTATCTGGAGAGCATTAGAACACAACTTCTCTGAGCTAAGGCTTTAACATCAAGAAATTATCCTACTTTATAATTAAATATGAGAAAACATGAAAGCACTCGGCAGTAAGCAGGGTGCACAACAGGGCCTAGTGCATGTTAGTTTAGCCTCCCCCAGATGCCGTCTCTTCCATGACATCTCTACCAATGTCTCAAATGGAATTTGGGCACAGTGTATGTGCAACTCTGTAGCTGCTTTTTCAGTTAAATACCATGTTATATTATGTACTATGGATTCTTCACTATCATCATTAATGGCTACATGATATTTCATCAAGAACATATTCTATAACTTATTTATTTCTCTATTATTGAAATTTAAGTTATTTTCAATCCCCCCATTATACAGAATGTTGCAATGAATATCTCGGGTATACACGTTTTTACTGTATTTATGATTTTTTTCATTAAGTTAGATTTCTAGCCATTACACGATTGATCAACAGCTACGAAGACTTTAAAGGTTCTCGATACATATTACACACTGCTGTTCCCAAAGCTATATTGATTTCCAGTTAGTTGCACAGGTAGCGTATGAGAACGTCTAGTTCAGAACCAGGAAAATGGTTGGGCTGTTGAAGCAAGCAGGGAAGTCCAGAGTGGCTGTGCTCTGGCAGGTCCTGCCGGAACCGGCCCGGCCCTGGAGCCAGCCTCACCAATGGGGCACAGCCCAAATCCTGCTGCACCTGGGCTCCAAGCCAGGGGGCTCAGGCCTGGGTGCATTTTAGGGGGAGTTCTATCCCCACTAACAGTGGACCCTGCAAGGGCACTGTTGCCTCCACACCAAGTGTGGAAGTTATCAGGGTGAACACACGTCCTGTAGACACCTCACTGCTGAACCTCCACCAGGCACAGTCTGTCCTTCTCATAGTTGTGCTGCCTAGCTTCTGGCTCTGCTCACAGTTTCCCAGTAGTGTGGGGCCCTGGACCTCAGTCCAAGTGACCCCTTACTTGGTGTCTTGCCAACTTTCTCCTGGGTGGACCCTGCTCGGTGTATTTCATGAACAAACCAAAACAAGATACTTCCTGGTGTATGATTTGGAAACTCATCTGTTTTTTTTTTTTTTTTGAAACTCATCTGTTTTTGAGAATCACTGCTGTGTAAGGCTTCAATACTGTGACTCCACCTCCCTCCTGCTGTTCACGTCCCCCATTTTACCCTTTCCGTTTCATTGCATCTTTTGAAAGTTCACACCAGCTAGAACAGATCAGAGTTAGCGCCATCTCTTTTTTTTTTTTTTTTTTTGAGACAGAGTCTCACTGTGTTGCCCGGGCTAGAGTGAGTGCCATGGCATCAGCCTAGCTCACAGCAACCTCAAACTCCTGGGCTCAAGCGATCCTCCTGCCTCAGCCTCCCGAGTAGCTGGGACTACAGGCATGCGCCACCATGCCTGGATAATTTTTTCTATGTATTTTTAGTTGTCCAATTAATTTCTTTCTAATTTTAGTAGAGACGGGGTCTCGCTCTTCCTCAGGCTGGTTTCGAACTCCTGAGCTCAAACAATCCGCCTGCCTCGGCCTCCCAGACAGCTAAGATTACAGGCGTGAGCCACCGCGCCCGGCCTAGCGCCATCTCTTGACTTGACATTCTGAAATACTAGGATCCTCTGTCCAGGTGCTTGTGTTCAGCAAGAACGGCTCCATCCCTCCTCCTCACTCCCTCCTGGGTCCTCTCATCTGGGTCCACCCTACCAGTGTTGGAGGTCCCACTGGTTATACCATTCCTCGCTGCACAGCAGATGCCTTAAGGCTGGAGTATCTGTCTACTCATTTTCATACTCTGCCTGTCACTCAACTGCTTAGTATTACACATAGCAAGCCTGTCAAACAGCATTTGTCGAAGTTGAAAACTAGAACTTCTGGGGAAATGGTTTTACTATTATTCATTATAAAAAAGTTTATTATTATTCTTTTTATTCAGCATCATTTATCTACATGAAATCTTAGATATAATTCCCATGTTTTTATCTGTTAGCTCCCCATAAACAATTTTCCTGGCACATATAGATTTCTTTTCTAGTCATACTTTAAGAAACAAAAACACACATATAACTAACATCTGAATCTGTTAAAAAAAAAAAAAAAGAGGAATTAATATAGACACAATTTCTTTTGAAGGCAAATTGACACAGTGCAAATATTAGATACCATTCCAGTCTGGAATCCTGTTACCAAGGGTCATTCATTCCGTGATAAGAACAGACTGCCTGACACTAAACATTCCAGTCCAGCAAACACTCCTTTGTCTCTGTGTGAGGAAATAAAATCCACTCAATCCACAGAGGTGGGGGATGGGAATGGGGATGGGGAGGAGGAGGGGAAACATGAATATGCAAATAGGATGCCTTAGGCAGGAAAAACACTTCACAATTGTGGAAATTACTACTTTCCCTTGGTTATTCCCACCAGTGTGATTATAAGGAATTTAACTTTATATTTCTGTTGGCACTCTATTCCATGGGCTAGGGATAGAGACCACTACCATAAATAATTCAAGAGCATGGGGCCATATGGAGAAGATGTGAATATATTTCATTTCCCTAAGGATAGATACAGTCTTACACTGGGGACCGAGCTGGGTAGTGTCATTTTACTCCCTGGAACATTAATTTCCCATTTCTGCACGTAACTGGCATTTATAAGAAAGCTTTTTACCCAAAAGAGTCTCACCTTCGGGAATTTCAAAGGCTATTTTGGAATACGCTGGCCAAAAAAAAAAAAAAAAAAGCATTCACCATAAAAACAGCCTAAGATTTAGGCATATCTGTTATCTATCTTTCCATTCCCAGTCACATTAAACACCAGGTCAGGCGCTTCCACACTTATCCTGCTTCTGGAGTCTCCCTGCCTTGAGTTCAGCCTGTGTGCTGCTTTCAGCCCACCTTCCTGAAGGACAACTCTGATCATACTGGCCTTCTGCTCAACAGCTTTCGAAGGACCCCTTCTCGCTTGTCAATCCAGTTCGAGCTCTTCAATCTGAAATTCGAGATCCTTTACAGTTTGCTCTCATCTTCCTTTGCAGATCAATCTCCCACAACTTCCTTACAAATACCCCCTCTCACACTTGCCAAAAGGTATGAGGCTTCCTTCCCTAACCACAGGCTCTGCTTCTCTGTCTCCAATAAGTTTGCCCACCGTGGGGAGTATGTGCTTCTGAATTCTTACCTGTCAAATCCCACCCAGAATTCAAATAGAGCCTCAAATTGCTGCCTCCTTCACAAATGTCTTCCTGATCCTGCCTCCCACACCCTTAGGGTGTGAGCTTTCCCTCCTCTAAAGCCCCCAACAGAATTAGATCTCACACCAGGGCAGCCCCCCACTCTATTTGGCACAGTAGCCAGCTGAGTTACAGAAGTGCAGCCCGGCAGACTGCAAGCTCCTCGGAGGCAGGACTGGGTGTAGCCTCAGTCTGATTTCCCCATAGTGCCTCGTACAGACCTGCACATAGAATGAGTGATCAATAGATATTTCCTGGATATACTGCATTGACATGTACTTGTAAACTGTTTGATACAAAAACTACTTTCATTACTCCTACAAAGGAGAAATGAAATGGGAAGCCTGGGAGGCAAGAGGAGCCGAGGAAGGTTTTGACCCACGCTGCCTGCTCCTGCTGGGGGGCTGTCCGAAGGACAATCTCAGGATGCTACTCTGGTGTTTTAAGAGATGCTCCCAGCAAGTTACCAAAATTTCATTCAACCAACATTTACTGAGTCACTGCTGTTTACCAAAGTCTATACTAGGCACCAAGGAACAATGAGTGGTTAGAAATGGTCCCTGTTCTTCAGGACCCAGTGAAGGAATCCTAAATAAATGAATATGTCTAATAAATATAATAAAAGAGTTTTTGAAAGATAATAAGTACGTGTGTCCAGAGGGAAAACAGTTGACCCTGCATTTGAAAGTCAGGTATGACTTCAGGAAGGAAGGAACATTTGCCTGAGGTCTTAAAGAATGCAACAATTTGTGGGGTAAAAGTGGCCATTTCTGGCAGAGTCAGCAAGTTTCCAGGCTTGGGGGATGATGTGCATGGGAAAGAAACAGACATTCAGAGTGGCTGGGAAACAAGGAGTACCCAGTGGGGGAGGCTCAGAGATAAGTTGGGGCCAGCCAGTGCCAGGCCTTCTGACCAGTGAGTACGCAAAAGTTCAGACTGTGGGTATCAAGGAACAATGAGCAGAATCCTAGACTGCATGGATTTGCAATCATTCTCATCCCTCACGTCATCTTCCCTTATTTTCCCAGCCTACTGGAGCTCTCCCGGCGCCCCTGTAGTTCAGCCGCTGGGTGGAGGATATGTGCACTGCCTGCTTATTAGCTCTGAAGCACAGGGCACAGTGCTTCCATCTGATATTCTGACATTTACTTAAGATATAAATACTTCAAATGCAAAGACATAAATATTCAAGAACAGACCTTTTCAAACATTTGGTCACTTAACTCAACATTACACTTTTACATCCCAACCCCAAAAAACAATGTATTCTCTCAAGGAGATGAGAGGAATGGCACTTTTCACCACTGAAAACTTACTGAGCCGCAATTTTGATGAATTTTTTCACCAGCTGCACTCGCTTGCCCAGCTGGCTGCAGAGCAGAATCTCCGTGGCCACCCAGAGCTGGACCTCATTGCATCTCTGGAGCAGAAGGCTGAGGTTTGCAGTGTGTTCCCCACTTCCCTGTCTGCTGAATGTGAAGTAGATCAGCTCTTGCTGAAAGAAAGTGTATTCGTGCCAGGGTTTACTGACAGCAAAGTCAAGCTGATAAAAAATTCAGGCCATTTTTAAGAGATACTTCCGGTAGCCACTCCCATGTCATTAATACACTAACAGAAAATATAGCAAATAATCATGCATTAAATTCAAAATAATTTATATTAAGTTTTAGAGATACCTCCATCAATAATGTTCACCTAGAATCCTTGTATAAAAGGAATTTTTCAGAAATGTAAGGAAGACATCTTCACATGAAGATCTAAGACATTCTAAAGTTTAAATCACAGGCCCAATGGAATTCCCCAAACTTCCCAAACTTACATTGAAAAATTCAAGCAAAAATGAACACTAGCATTACTAGTATTTGTTAAGGTGCACATCAGACCCTCACAGGTCTGTTCTCTAAGACAATGGTCCTCAAACTCGAGTGTGAATCAGGACCATCTGGAAAACTGTTAAAGCACAGATCGCTGGGCCCCACTCCTAGAACTTCTGGTCCTGTGGGTGTGTGGAGAGGCTAGAAATGTGCACGTCTAACAAGTTCCCACGTGGTGCTGATGCTAGTCTGCGCATCCACTCTTTGAGAAGCATTGATATAAGGTATTGTCAAACCATGAACAGAAAGGAATGAGACTGGGCAAGATCCAATAATTTACAAAAGCAAATGAGACCAGTAGCTATTAGATAGATAGATCATGTGCAAAGCAACAGAAATTTATTTTTAAGTGTGTGTTTGTGTGTATTTTATAGAAGTAATCCACGTTCTCCCACTGCATAAATAGGGACACATCCTACTCTATTAACATTGCCAAAGACACAAGTTCACTACTTGCTCAAACTCAGATCATAATGTTGAAGTTTCTTTAATGAGAAAATATGAAGACATTTAAAAGACATCCCAAAACGAAAATACAGCTTAAGGGTCCCTAAATTGGGCATGAGGTTCCTTTTTCAGATGGAAAGCCCATTTCAGAATGAAAAATTTCACTACATGGCAAAACAACTGCAACATATGGTTGCACGGGCTCTAACATTTTTCATCTCCTGATTCCTGTGAGCCTTTCCACTGGCCAAATTTACTCATTAACTGTCAGTAGCATTTTGCTCCTAATCCATTGTTTTATAAATGTCATAAGGTGTCTTCAAGTGAGAAATTTATGGACATAAAAATTTGAAATATATCCAAAAATTTCAAGAAAGTACTTGAAATCTTATAGCACAGTACAAATTTATACAATGTTCTTAAGTAAAAAAATGAACGTGTACATACATAAATATAAATATGGTTCTTGTACAACTACTGTAAACTCCATGGGAAAAAAAATCAATATCAAAGATAAAATGGTTCCTCAACCCCATTAAAGCATCATATATACATACATATATTTATACATATAAAATATAGCATATTTATACCACATTACAAATTTATACAATGTTCTTAAGTAAAAAAATGAACGTGTACATACATAAATATAAATATGGTTCTTGTACAACTACTTTAAACTCCATGGGAAAAAAAATCAATATCAAAGATAAAATGGTTCCTCAACTCCATTAAAGCATCATATATACATACCTATATTTATACATATAAAATATAGCATATTTATACCACATTATACAAGCATATAATTGTGCTAAGAGCAATAAAGTATGTTCCTATATTCTGATTTTTCCAAGACTGTGTCAGTCTTTCAGTATATTTAAAGTTCCCAAATATCTTTTGGACCATGTTATCATAGCATAACTATATCACCACACAAATAGACACACATAGAATTCCAGAAGAATTCACAGTTAAAACAGCATTCACATTTTATCTTTTCACTTCTTACTTACCTCATGAATTGAATTGAATAGACTCCAATCAAAATTCATTAATTCCAGAGCAAGATCCCAAGTGTTCATTCCCAAAATCCTCATCGACCTTTGCTGCGATTCCTCATTTTCTGCCAATGGGTTCTAAACCGACAAACAGAAGCAAAAGGGTCCCTCAGTAATTCCCAAATGTTTTGCACTGAACTGGCTGGCCATGGAAAGGCACTAGAAGCCCAGATTAGAAAAGTAATCTTTTCTGAGTGCACTTAATATTTTCCCTGGTCTGTTCACCTTCAGTGAGTTACAGCCAATTTAGGAAACGGTCTTGGAAACAGTAGGATGTGATCAATGATACTTCACTGAGTTAGCCTGCCCCTCCTCCACCCCCACTCTCCATCCTCCCAACCCCCAACCCACGCACACACAAATCTGATTATAAAACCCTGCCCCAGCAGACAGCATAATGAAAGCGAAAGCCCTGAAATCACTTTGGCTTCTGGTAAGAATTAATGTGCCAGCAGGGTTAGTATAAAAACAAACAAAAGAAATGTCATGGTGCAACTTCAATAAAGACAGACATGGCTTTTACAGGAAATATGTTTAACAAGTCTCATCCCAGACACACATTTACAAATGTTATTAAAATGTCTGTGGAAAGTGAAAAAATTTAACATGAAATAAAAAATAAAAGTTATTTCATTTATACTCCATTTTAAGTATCAACTGCTTTCCCTCTACAAACAGGACCTAACCACTATGAAGTTGGTAATAGTACTTCACTAAAATCTGGCATAAAATTATTAAATGCCACCACAACTTTAAATCTATTGCTGTTGTTAAAGTCATTAACAAAATTATTTGGCATCTTTCCAAAATATTTGATCTTTTCTAATTAAAATATAAATTATCCCATTTGAAGGGTTGGACTTGAACAGTTAATGACTTAAAAATAAAAAGAAAAGGACTTTGTAAAAATAAATGACATGATTGGATAGAGGGAATATTCCAGATGCCAGATATTAATCCCTATTTCTAAACTGGAAAATAAGTTACCTGCATTTTAGAAGTTTTACATTTATGAAAAAGTATCCTAATTTAAAAAAAACTAATGACTGGAGACCTTTGCAGAGCTTTCCCACAGACTTGATTCTCTTTGGAGCAGGTCAAGGTACAAATTGTCTCTGTATCCCCAGTGTAGGACACAGTGTGGAGCTCAGAAAGCACTGATTGAATGAAGGAGCTTACAAATTCTGAGGTTTTGAGGTGGGGGGAAAGCCAAGGTTCCAGGGTTGGTCTGGCTAGGCTGGGCCCACATAGACTCCACTGCAGATTTGCGAAGAAAGAACCAGAGTTGGGACACAAATACCTGCTTCACCATTTAGAGATGTAAGGATATTTTTACTTGGCTTTTTGTCTCTCCTATATTCTCCCTAAATGGGCCCCTTACCCTGGCACTGCCCTCTGGTTATTCATGGTTGTCCCTCCTCCCACCCTATCACCAAGAAACACTGTATTTCTCCATCTCATTTCTTCATGGCTCTAATTCCTGTTCCCTAAGAGGATGAACTCATCTATGTGAAAGTACTAGTGGGTACAGATGGCTTCATGTGTTGGTCTTCCCTTAGGATGTTCTATTTTAACTGACATCTTTTAGAGATGAAATATCTAAACTTATGATTCCAACAAGGACATTTTAGGTGGTGTCCAAAGTTGGGGAAACATTCCAGAGCGGGACGGGGTCATACCCCTTTTGGAATGTACTTCACAGCACCCATTCATTCCATGAGGATATCGCCCAGGCCTGCCTGCTCTTCGGCTGGCCCTGGACAGTGGCAGATTGGGCCTTGCAGAGCTGAGGAGGAAGTGGGTATGGAAGACAGCTGGGTGCAACTCTCTTCCACTGCAAGGAGCCCCGCAGCAGCTACATGTTAGATAGTCTTCCTTTGTGGGGAGGGGCAAGAGCGAGCACATTATCTACTTAGAAACGCTGTTCAGCACCCAGCTTGTCATGTTTCCCTGATGGAACTACACAGGACCTGGGACCCGCTGAAGGCCAGAACAGGAAAGGTCCGAGTAAGGCAAACAGTTCCCTCTCCTTTTCTTCCTCATCGTGTAGAAATGAAAGGAATGTGCAGGGGCTTTGGAGCCAAACATAAATGGATTTTAAACCCTAACATTCTCCCTTACTTGGCAGTATGAAGCTAGAGTAAGTGACTCAGCCTCTCCGAATCTCTATTTGGAAGCGTTAAAGGAGATACTGCATGTAAATTACTCAGCACATACGTGTCTGGTAGTAAGTGTGAAAAAGGACAATGATTAACACTATTATGGTAGCTTGATAGCCTGCAGATAACTTTAAATAAAATGTTTTTAATATAAGTTGTTTTGGTTAACCCACATGATATATAGATTATCCAATTATATATAACAGGAACCAGCTAGAAAGACCGGTCCCAGTGACGACTCCATGAAAAGAGATGTAGACTCTGAGCCTAGACATAGTCACGACCAGTTAGAACCTGTATTTCTAGGTGATGGGTCTGAGGCCTGCTCCCACTGCTCAGAAACCAACCACATCACTGAGGAACAACAAAGAGATCATCCACTTAGATGTAAATGTTCTTAAACTGTGGACCGAAAATAACTTAAAGCACGGGCTCTACATTTCTTCAGACTCTTATTCTTCAGTGGCATCTGATGTCCCGTCATTATAACCCCATTTTACACAGGAAAGGCTTTAAGGGAATGGAACAAAGAGCACCAAATGTACTGAAACAAAGGTCTCTTCCCCCTAAATCTACCCAGGGTGCATTTCTCGGTCTAATCTCCACATATCCATCAAAAAAGAAGAAATGGAATTAAACTTCCATGGGAGAGGCAGTCACTTGTCTCAAATCCCTTATTTTAGGAGCTCAGAAAGGGTTTTACTTGGCAGGGGTTTGGAATTCCTCAAGTTGGGCCACAAAAGTACTGTTATTTAGAAAGTATATCATTGGCTAGGGAAGGAAATAATTTAATATATTTTTTCTATCATTCATTATAAAGCATACAAAAATGTGCTTTGAGTCTGACATTTGTGTGCATGTGTGTTTCAAATCAAGGCTAAAGGTCCTTACCAAAGTGTCAGCCAGGTCTTTCCGGTAGACAAATATCCGACCAGATGCCTCAAGGGATTTGGAGATGACCAAGTCATTTGGCTGAAGTTCATGTTTTCCTTCATAAAAAAAAAAGAAAAACCAGGACTGACTAATAACACAAGAGTAGCAGTAGGGCTAGACATATATCAAAAGAGTAAAACTTGCCAAAGAGAAATATTTAAAAATAACTACAACGTAAGGTGGATTAGTTCAGTTCTGTACATTCTATACAATGACACCAGTGGTATCATGAACATCACTGCTCAGCACCCATAAAGGGGAGCTCTCAGTTTAAGGAAAAAAGCGAAATGTATTCATCTCTTAAAAATAACCATACGATGTTAGCATTGGTTGCATTTGGGTATATTTTTGTTATGATCATTATATAAGTCTGTGTATGCACACACAAATAACTGCATTTATTTGCATACATATGCATTCATAATTATTATAGATACTTACATACTTGCGATTATTCCATATATGGTTTTATATTCTGATTTTATTATAAGCACTTATCCACTTACTGAAATAATTTATATGTCATGTTTAATTAGTTATATAATAGTCCATTATACCATCATTTAATCTTTATTGTTGAACATTTAATGGTTTCCAATTTTTTGGTCATACAAATTAGATGGCATGATATATGCTAAGTATTAGCATGGGGCCTAGCACATAACATGGGCTTGATAAATGGGATCTATTATTGTGGCAGCCATAATATCACTGAAGTCAACATCCTTGTGCATAAATCTTTTTCTGCTTACAGATGATCTTCCTAAGACAGATTCCTAGTACCGGAATTATTGGATCAAAGGGAATGAATATTTTTAGTTTTTGATATAAACTTCCAAATTGCTTTCTAATGCTTATTTTTTAGAAAATAAGTCAATATATTTTCCAAAAAATAGGTATAAAACTTGTATACCGACCAACATTGATTGTTACTTTTGGTAAATTTGTTATTTTCCTAAAACCAAAAAAAAAGATCCTTTATTTAATTTGTATTTCTTGACTACTAGTGAGGCTGAATATTTTTCACGTATTCCTCTTCTATTTTTATTTCCCTTATTGCAAATTGTTCCTATCCTTTGACCATTTTTATACCACAGTTAGACCCCTCTTATAACATAATAGCTTTCTTCATAGAAAAAATATCCTCCTCCTAACTACAAAATGCGTACAGGAGTAGATTAAATAATACCAAGTTTTATTTCACTGTGACATAATCAAATTCTCCTAAGGTAGCCGCTTTGTTATCCAGCATGATTGGGAAATGCAATATTCCACACATCTTTTTCTAGATAACTTAATCAGTTCAAATTAAAGTTTTGTTTCGAACATTTCTGTTTAACACAGAGCACACAAATGATAATCTAATCTATTCTTTAAGGCCCAGCATTATAAAGATCAATAGTACTGTAATGTCGGGCTGGTGACATGAACAGCTGATGGTCCCACACAGCTGGGTTCTGAAGTTCCATCTCGTGGGTTCCATCTCCTCCTTTGTTTAGCTATAGTTTCTTGCAGCCCTCTGTGTGCCTACTGTATACCTTAAATCTGAATTTATGAGAGTCATCCATACTTTACAGAAAAAAATGCCATGGCTCTCTGACGGCAATTTTTCTATTTGCTGAGCAACATTTTTTTCCCCCTGATTTTCAGGTTTGTCACTATACTATAAAAGATTAAAACTGATAGAATGGTAACCTCTAACTAACTGGGTAGGTTTTTGTTACTGCATATATATACCTACCCTGGGTACAAAATAGCTAGAAACTTACTAAAGCTATGATAGTATCACTCTTTTTAGAGATACCCACTCTAACATCTTAAAACTTTTTTTTTGACAAAAAGAAAAAACAGATCTGTCATTTTATTCTGAAGTAGCACTAAAACATAATTTATTAAAAATTATGTGACTAGAGCAAGGAATACATTAAGCTCTTTTTTTTTCTTCGTTGAGACATTATTGTTTCGGGGACAATAAGATGCAGGCAGAAAGGTTCCTTGCAGACAAAAAAAAACTACTGGATGGAAAATGATGGCACATTTCCAAATCTGCAGGATAATTCAAGAGATAAGCTGATATTTTTACTGATGATTAGCAATGGGCCTATACACATTGGAACGTCATTGCCCACCCTGATGAATCTAATTTAATAGAGTGTGAAAATGGTATTTCACAGCCATCAAAGAGATATTGGGTACTGAAGAGCCACTCATTAATTGCCAGGTTCTCATGAGGCCCTGGGCTGACTCTGTGTCAGCTCCCGAGGTTGCAGGGGACAGGTCTCAGTCGTGCTGCGAAGTTCACTCAGGGCCCTTCCTTGTCCAGAACCTTCTGTCTGAATAGAGACTCCCGTGATTACTTTCTGTGGTGGTACTATCTTGAGAGGCAAATGTTGGTTTTGATGAAGCTGAATACTGCTTAAAATCATTTAATATTTTTGGTCACTTGGAAATCAAATCTAATATACATTTATCAAACTTATCTGAAATATCTGAACTATATCATGAAAAACTCAACCCCTCCCTAATTAAAATTCATTTAGCCCACATGTTCCTCCAATTCTTGCTTTTTCTTTTTTAATTCTAGATAATGTTTCATCAGGATGTACAGTTAGAGCCTTGGGAGAGGGAGGAGAGAGACTCATTTATTAGGCCTAGGGAGAAGGGATCTGTCTGCATGTGTAATCACCTGGCTTGTAGGACTGTTTTACCTGCCTGTGAGCAACAAAGCAAGAGGAGCAATATTCTGTCACATTATACTTTAAGGTCAAGGATATTCTGATATTCATCTCCCAACTGTAGCATGATAACAAAGGGTAAACATGAAAGCTGTTTATCTGCTCCCCTCCCCTGGCCCCCTCAGCTCTGGCTGATCAGTTCACATAGCACTCACATTTTTCAACTACTGATGCTAAGTCACTTGCTTTGTATTTTTCTCAGGGTTAATGAGATATTAAATAAAGATTGCAAGCCAAAAAGGAGGCCAGTGACACCAAGGTCTGACAGGCTCCAGTGAAAACGAAGGGGTCTGTTCAGGCCACAGAGATCAATAGCGTCAGCTTGTAATCTGTGTGATCTTATTCAAAACAAACAATGAACCATTCTCTGAGGATAAATGAGGCCCAACAGAGGCAGAAGCTGAAACCAGGCCTCGCTCCCCACGTCCACCTGAGGAAGCAAGCTTTCAGCTTATTGTACGCTTTTTCTTTCTTTCGACAGGGAGTCTTTAACTATTAAATTGTCAGCCTGCAATATGACTAGTTCAAGGCCATCTTTCTTTTTTTTCCCTAAAGTAATTTCATTCTATAGCAATTTCCCAAGTTAATTTAAATATGAAAATAGAAGGCTTATCTAGAGCACAAAATATGAAAAGCTTTATAATGTATTTCAAAACACTGGCATGCCTCGCTATTCAGTTCTAGGGGAGGAAATTCAGCATCCAACAGTATCCAACTGTTGTCATGGAAACACTTCTGGTAGGCAGCTTCTCATTGTTACTGTGGTCACCCAGCTGCCGGCCCAAAAGGGACACGCTGCACGTTTACTCTACAAAAATGTCAACTTTCTCCTTTTGGAGGAGATCCAGTGAAAGATTAATATTTAAGGACAGAAAATAATTTACCTCCAGAGAACGTGATGGCCACCAGAACCAGATCCTCTTCTGCATGCTGGATCTTTTCTGCTACAACTTTCAGGATCTCCTGGGCTGTGCTGGAAACTTTTGCCTTCACACTGACATAGGAGTGCTCTGTTATATACACGTGGCAAAACACTGCACAAGTCAAAAGAATTGTTCGTGAACCAACTGTGGTCATGAGGTACAAACTTTTCCAAATCAAGGCACCCACCTTGCTATTGTCTTCGGTATAAAGTACATACATGTGTATGTATGTGAATACCTGAGGGTATATGCCTATAAACATGGGCTTGCAAACACATGAGACATAGACATGATAAAGCTGTTGAACAAGCATGAGTAGTATATAGGCTTCCCATACTGTTACTAGAGACCTGAGTCATGCAAGTCTATACTTACGGTAGAGACTATCTGACCACAATATGGTGGAATCTGTGGTACACGCTGTATTTTTTTTTTTTTTTAAGATAGAGTCCAGCTCTGTTGCCTGGGCTAGAGTGCAGTGGCATCATCATAGCTCACTGTAACCTCAAACTCCCAGGCTCAAGCGATCCTCCTGCCTCAGCCTCATGAGTAGCTAGAACTACAGGTGCACGCCACCACACCTGGCTAATTTTTCTATTTTTTGTAGAGACAGGGTCTCCCTATGTTGCTCAGGCTGGTCTTGAACTTCTGACCTCAAGCGATCCTTCCACTTCGGCCTCCCAAAGTGCTAGGATTACAGGCGTGAGTTACCGTACCCAGCCGACATTGTACTTTTGAATTCCTTCTTTGAGAGCTGCTGAGATCTCCTGAAGAAGCATATTAAAGTGTCTAACTCATAAATTTTCATTTTATACAGCATTTCTGGGCAGTCTCAGGGGCCCAATCAAGAATATCATATTTTGCTATTAGAATTCTCACAAACTTATCCAAAAATCTGTCCTCTGTCTCATTTTTTGTGTTCAGCTTTCTCCATCATTTAAAAATGACTCCCCCATCAAGGTGGTGATGAATTTAGTTTCCAAATGGAGGTTCTATTTCTAAGCCTTTTTTAATTTCCTTTTTATTATCTATTGTGCTAATAATTATTACTAGGACATTATCACTATCAGGGATAATGGGTCCTGAAAAGATTTCTCTTTAAGATTTGAATAGCAAAAAATGTATTAATAGCAATGGAGATAATTGACACATTGCTTCATATTAATATCAGCTATTCTGAATGTATAAAACACTAGCTTCTTTAGAATAGACAAAAGGACAATAATATACTTAGATATTCTGCTATTCTGTATTGCGAAAAGAAAATTAGGAATGTAACTCCTAGAGAAATTTCATATGCAATTTAAACAGCACCACAAAAATAAACCCAGGAACATTTTCATAGAAATGCAAATGAAGCAAAAGCCTAAATATGAGTTTATATGTATAGAAACTCAAAGTGAACACATCACCAGGAAGCACTTCACATATTTGGTTTGGTTGGGTGTGTCACTAAAACAACAGCATTTAACAAATAATTGTTTTATATTTTGTCAACAGGTTTGTAAAAGAGAAAAAAAGCTTTCCTCCTTCCATAGAAAGATGGAATTTTTGACCAAGGTACAATCTAGTCTAAAAACCACTCAATGTCGGTTAGGTTTACAGCTTGGTTAATAAACTGATAAAAACAAACAAAAAAAGAAGCTAGTGGCCTTGAAATACTTAGCTTCTTTGGAGGTCAGCTTGGAAAATTATACAATTAAATTGTAAGACAAATGGGCAGGGAGGGTCAGCAACTAATGAATTAGGAGGTAAGAACATTTTGTTTGCTCTTTTACTTGGTGCAGGTGACACTTAATAGGATCCAACAGAACCCACCTATCAGCGGCGTCATATACAAACACCATGTAACAGAACAAGCATCCTGGGACTTTCTAAAAAATGCTCAAGAAATTGGGTAAATATTAAATGTTCACACTTAGAATTTCAGAACGTGGAGAAAGGGGAGTCAAGAGAGTGAGTCTCTAAGTCACAATAGCGTGAACGTTTTAATTTGCTGTGTTTCCTGGCTCTGCCCGTAACTCAACCTTTATCCACGTAGGAGGAAACCACTGCTAACGTTTCTTGTTCTGCTATAAAATATTAACGTAGAAAAGCACGTCAGCATCTTCAGGGTGCTAAGAAGGTGCTTCCCCTCGTACTGAATGAACAGCCCTCTGCAGGCGAGGCCACGAGCCCCTGCGGCACTAAGGAGCACTGACAGGACACACCGGATGTGTGGCACTGCCCACACGGCCTCGCCTTGGCAGAGTTTCTACCGCATATCCTTCCTTTCATTATTCTCTCCAAGATTTTCTTTTCTAAATCTCATGGACTGACTCAGCCAAAACCCCGTGCCCTGGCTTTGGTGGTCTTTCCAGTTAGTCACAGGCAATGGCCCGATGGAATCAGGGAGGCGGCAGTTCTGGGAGGAAAAATGTTGAGTTTCCCACTTTCCACCTCTGCTCAAGAAAGCAAGGGGCCTCTTTGTGAAGCCTCCTTTCCTTGCTCCCCAAATTAAAAATATCTCTGGTGCTTAGGACAGTATTATATGATCGAACACCCAAAGTAAGAAAAGAAAAACCATTCTGTTTGATGTTAATGTGCTTGTCCAAGGGATATGACTGCAAATGATGGGTAAAGGCAGGCTCGTGTGCTAATGCAGGAGAACGGTGGCGATTCACAGCGACTCCACCCACCCCAAACCCTCGCTGAAAATCATACTCACTTTCCTCTGTTTCAGTCACAGCTCCTCTGTGCTGGAGCCAGTTCTCCTTAAGACTGAATTGGTGGAAAAGGGCTTTATTCTGTGAGAAAGGAGAAAGAGAACAATGAATGAATGCATTCCTGCCCTTTGGAAAACCATAGCTGTTTACAACATGTTCCAAAGAGCTAGCCAATTTTTTTAAAAAATATGAAATTCATCTATCCAATCTCAGAGAAATAAACCGGGAGTTGCTTCAATTAATGCTAGTGGAGAGGGAGATTCTGAGCTATATGATAGGCCTTGGCTAAGGCCAGTGGCAGGCAAACAGCCCCTGTAATTTCCCTGTGACATGCTAGAGAATCCCCCCGCAATTTTTCACCTCTGGCTACTGCAACATCCATGGAGTCTTCTCCTAAGAAAAACATAATTTCCCCATCCCAATAGTAACCTCCGAGTTCCAGTCATCACAATCTGATCTTTTGCTTTTTACGTTTTTCACAGAAGCAACTTTGAGATTGTTTCAATACTTCTGCTGTAGTATAATATAATGACTTTCTTAAGGGAAACAGGTATGTTGTTCATTGTGATTATCCGTCTGATAACATCTGTTTCTCCAAAACTTGTGCCTGACATCTCCTTCCGCATTTCCCCCTCATCACGTTGAACAGGGAACATTCACACTTGCTGTCTCTCTTTCTATGGTGCTGAGAAAGTGCAAATACTTTCTTTACAAGACTTTAGTTTTGGAGTTAAAATTCCTGATTGGATTTTTTTGGGGGCATAAATATTTTAAAGTTCTAATTTGTATCACTCTGGGGACAGCAGGAAGCTCACAGACTCCAAAATGCACCACAAAATATGCAGAATGTCATAAAGTCAAGGGCACACGGCTGAAATCAGATCTGCTCCAGCACAGGGAAGTTAAAGGGAAGCAGGCAAGTGCAGGAGGCTGCAGCCCCAGGCGTCGCTGCCCTGCCCTGCTGTGCTGGAGGCAGTATTCATTTTAATTATGAAGAAATGCCAAGTGAGGCAAGGCCAGGTCTGCAGAACAGATCACCCCATTTCAGATACAGAAGGGTCCGCCTTACCTTCCTTTGTGGTGAATATTCATCTACAGTGCTGAAAGGAAAAGGAAAAGAAGTCAGTCTTTGTCCTAAAACCCAGAATAATGCAGTTATTGTTATGGAAGACTAATTTTCAGGCCCTGGGCAGAGGATTTTGCTCTTTAAAAAAAGATAAAACACAGTATTCATTAACTTACTACTACAACACACTTGACATTGGGCTCTGAATTTCAAATGAACCAGGAAGTAAAGAAGCTATCTATTCAACAGGTGGATTCTGTTTTCTACCCACAGAAAGTGAAGCTGAGAATTGGGGGAGGAACTAGATCTACCCAATCCATGGGAACTCAGTCCACAAAAATAATTTTTTTTTTTAAATCGCAATATTCAGCCCACAGAAATAAGTTTTCTCATATAGTGACAGATTTTAGGTAAAATTGCTATTTAGATAGCTAAATAGTTCAGCCAAGGTGCGTCTTTTCTAGGATGTTTCTCTGTGTGGTGGGACTGGGGAACATTCTGTCCCTCTCTGATTGTGCTCCCCAGAGTCCCACTGCCAAGTGACTTCTGAAGGCCTCCTCCACTTACGGGGAACGAGTACTGGGACCAATCTCTTACATCATTAGGTAAACCATATGTTAAAGGTATCAATCTTGTTCTCAGAAAGAAATACTTTCTCTTCTATTTGTGCACAGTGCATTATAAGAGAATGCTGTGAGTTTCGGTAGGTCTTTTATCACGGTCTATATTATATTAACTTTCCATAGCCTAAGACTAATATGAAAATATGAATAAATGAAACAAAAGAAAAAAAGACAAGTTTTTCATCAAAACAATCCCCCAAATGGAAGTTGCTCTATGCTATAAAGCAGACCTGTTAAAGCTGGGAAACTTTAATATGTGGGGCTCAAATCTTATTCTAGAATCTAAAGATATTTCATAATCTTATACCACCAAAGAAGCAAGAATAATTTTTTAAATTATTTTATCAAGAATAATTTCTTAATATCATTTTATTTTAATCTATCATTTGCCATTCTTATATAAGTTTTAAAAACAGAATATATTAAATTCCACTGATGTACTTAATTTATTTAAATGTATTAAACTATGAATTAAAGTTTCCCAACTATAACAGGTCTGCTTTATAGCATAGAGCAACTTCCATTTGGGGGATTGTTTTCACGAAAAGCTTGTCTTTTTTTCTTTTGTTTCATTTATTAGTTCACATTTTCATATTAGTCTTAGGCTATGGAAAGTTAATATAATACAGACTGTGATAAAAGACCCACCAAACTCATAGCATTCATTTTTAATGCACTGTGCTAACTTGCACCTTACTTCCGAATCTCTCAGCATGAGAGATTCAGATTTGATGATTAAGGATGAAAGTTTACACATGGTTTGCTCCTGAAGATTCATTTATACAGATGTTTCATTTGCAATGGGGTTTCCCTTTACTAACATTAAGTCAGACTTTAAATCTCAAATCAGGAATCTAAAAGGCCTGAATTAACATTTTTCTATGAGAAGTGCATTTGTGACCGCTGAAATCTTAAGCTTTTCACAACTTGACAATATATATGCTTCATGTTTACTAAGTATAAACTACACTGTAAATAAGAGAATGATTTTCCCTTCAGGTGAACTCTGCAGCTGAAAACTGAATAATGATCTGATGTTTTCATTTACCGAAATTAATAAGGAGAGTTAGTGGTAATATCACAGTAAAGTCAGGTATTGTCAATCTGAAAGATTAATGACAGATACCTATGGGATGCTTGGACTTGCCAAGAGTCATTGAGTAAATGGTTTTCTTTAATTTTTCTAAATTGATAAAGAAACCTTCAGGGAACCTATAAAATCGAGCTTTTAAAATGCCCCATGACTCGCTGGAACCTATTTATAAAACTTTTATTCCTATTCCATTGAACCCCCAACTGACAACTTAAATATGTAAACTTTTAAAATTAAATAACAATTTATTAAATAACTGTTTTTATGCACGAGGTTGTCATGGTCCAGCTTCCTTTTATGATATCAAAGAGGGTTAAAAAAATAGTCAATGAGTTTGATTTAGTGTTCTTTCATTTTGAGATACAAGAACAAAATATACAATTTACTACTAGAAAAGCTAAGGAATCAGGAAGAATCTGAGTCAAACTGCTTGAAATCAACTTTAATGCATAAGGCATCCCAAACCCCATCACATTTGCTGCTGCTTTCTTTCAGTAACTATAATTAGGAAAAATGAAATACTTACTGACGACGGTGCATTCCAAGTATCTTTTGAAATTCTTTCAATTCTTTTTCAAGTATTGGATATTCATAGACATCATCCAGTACATTCCTGTATATGGTCTGGGGGAAAAGACAAATGACAGCTGAAATGGTTTAATGCCCATTTTTTTGGGATTAAGACTCATACAAGGGCTATCCTACCTAAGGCAATGAGGAAGAACCCAGGACAATGCAAGGGCAAGGGTTTAACCAGGCACCAGTGAGATGTGGGGGTGGGATTCTCTCTCCCAGCCCCTCACTTAACTGCTTTTAGGAGTTAAGCATGGCTCCCTACCTGCTTTTAGGAGCTACAGGTAGGAATTATGAAAACTGAGAGTGCTCTAGCCTAGCCACTCCAGATGTACATGCCTATTCTATATTTTAAAAAATAATATCCACATAATTATTTGGGAGGAAAAACATCAATTGAATTAACCAATTGTTTTGAAAATAACATGAGTTTAGTCAAAGAGTTGGTTAGACCAGTTTTTAACTGGTGTCTAAATGACATCTGAATGTTGAATTCAAATTGGTTTCCTTCATGAAAGGTAGAATCAATGTAGGCGCTTGCTTAATCTGAACTAGAATTCTTCCTTGCTAGAATTCCATTCTACCCCTTTTCTGTTTTAACCTGCACACCCAATATGGCTTTGGTGACCAAAGGAATCCAACTGTCTACTAATCATCTCCAAAGAATCATCTGTGTTGAAAAGATACTGAAGCCTATTAATGATCAGAAAAATAAATCACTTTCTCTAATTCCAAATGTAAATCTAGGTTAGTATCTATTTTACAAATTATTATTATTTAAAATTCTCAAATTATACCATGGCCTACAAATGTTTTACCCAAATAGTGTATATATGGGACTAGTTAGTTTAAACTTACAGTAAATCACTAGCCAGGCACGGTGGCATGCACCTATAGTTCCAGCTACTCAGGAGGCTGAGGCAGGAGGATCGCTTCAGCCCGGGAGTTCAGGGCAAAAGCGAGATATGATTGTGTCACCACACTCCAGCTTAGGTGACAAAGTGAGACCTTGTCTCAACAAAACAAAACAAAACAAAATCCTCTTATAATAAATCTCAATATATAAAGTGGTATCAAATTTTGAAGTGTATCTTGCTTTACCTTCCTTATTTCATTTGCAATGAAAATTCCCATGACTTCTATGTAGGGAATATCAAGCCTCAGAAGTGAAAATAAATTTATATATTCTCTGAATCACAACTTGACTATCACAAAAAAGTTGAATGACCATTACGTATAAATGAGATTTTTGAAATGCGTAACTAAAAATAAAATCAGTCTTTTGGCATCAAAGACTATCTGGAAGTGTTAGATTACCTTTAAAAACATTTTTGAATGTTCATCTTCATGTAACCAGTCTTTGTATAGAGCAATCCACTGGGAAACAAGATGCAAGACTTTACGTTTCCGACGAGGAACATCTGAGTTTTCCTCTTTGCCTTGATACTTCTTAGCAGAATAGGTGCAAATGGTTAAGGAAGAACATTACATTGTTGAAAATGAAAAATATAAAGAGATCCATTTATTTTTGTTTTTGTACAATGTGCTAAAGCATACAAGTATGTAAACATGCAGGAAGAAGAGAGTATGTGTGGAGAGACCAAAAGGTGTGCACTGAAAAGGGCAAACATAAACCAAGGGAAATGACTGAAATCTGCTCAATGGCCAGCCAGGAAGTGAAGGGCTGGCCCCTGGCACTGGCAGCTGCTGACACTGTTCCGCTGTTCCCCAGGGTTAATGCCAGTTCAAAGAGATACTCAGTGGCCCACTAATTTCAAGAGGGGCTCCAAGAGGAGAGCTGGCCTCACTACAGAGGTGAAAAACTCTAGGCCAGATAGTTTCTGATCCTCAGAAATTCACATTCCATAAAACCAGGTACTTCTAAAGTAGTTCCAAAGGAGTACAGATTTCTGGGCACAA
>NW_012152063.1:7266206-7266783 GCF_000956105.1 Propithecus coquereli
TTTTTTTTTTTAGGTCAGCATAGATAAGTAAAGACCTGAGCTTTTTATTCAAGATGCATACATATTGTTCTACAATCATGAACCAGCAGAATAAAGCAATTTCGGAAATGACACTTGAACCACTCTTCTACATTCATAGTTACTACCATTTATTTGCTTAACCTTGTTCTCCTCCCTGCAAGATATATAATTTAAAAATATTTGCTGGTTAAATCTACATTTGTATTAATCCAGTTTTCAATATTAGGGTATATACATTATTTTACATTTTGTTTGTCTATACTGGATTATACGGATTTATAAATTTAGCTTATGGTGGGTATAGTGGGATGCCATGGGGTGAGAGTTGTAACTTCTGTGTACTGGACTGAATATTAGCTGGCCCAGGGCCATGCGCTTAAATAATGTGCATTATGGTGATAAAAGATGAGAGCTATTAAATACTGTTATAATAAAAATACTTATCTAAAATCTCCAAATCTAGCACAAATGGCTCTAATCTACAAATAATATTCAAAAACCACAGGAAAAAAACAAACAAAAAATAATCTGGACCACTCCCCAGAAGTTGGTAGTA